>NC_061094.1:15226784-15234284 GCF_015104395.2 Macrobrachium nipponense | reverse complement strand
GTGACTGTGCACCTAGTCAAGCGGTCAAAGGTTAGTTAAATCTGCCGAGTTTTCAAAGCAAAGCAAATCCACGAACAATAAGCGACTCTAGCAGAGTGGGGAGGGAAAAAAGCGATGTTGGTTCATACCAATATCTTTGGAATTAAAAAGGATTTTTCCTATGAAAAAACACAGGACCGTATAAGTAATCAGAGCAGGTTTTCGTTTTCTAATTTTAATACAGTAAGTTATAATAAATACTGGTGGATTAAGCCCAACTGTACGCGCCGTAAAAATTAGAATATCTTGTTTTATTTCTTTAGTAAACGTAAGATCTGTATTTACAGACTCACTGTCTGTTGTTCGAACTTCCCTAATGAGAAGTCCGGATAAGCGAGCGTTTACAGATACCTCTATAGTTATAAAAAAAAACGTTGATCTGTATGTAGTGTAATTGTAAGATACATCTAGGGGTATACAAAATATTATCTTACATCCTGCAACAATAAGTCGTGTTTATCAAAGAAAAAATCCTATAAACCTTCAAACATAGTAAAATCCGTTTGAACAAAAATGAGACAGTTAATCAAATAATAACTTATATAAAGGAAAAAAAAACTATTACATTTGTCTCATAAAATCGTAAACTTAATTTGTTCAAATGACCCAACAGAATTCTCCCACAACCGCAGTCGTACTTTGCACGCAAAATCTCGAGAAGCATGCACCCTTCGAAGGCTTAGTGCGTGTAAAAAAGACTTTGCTGGGAAAATGAAATTTTTAATCTTCCGACACTCTGAAATATACACGATTCGCGAACAAAGCCCTAAAAGTATACAATACGTGGATACGGAAGTTATAAATATCGCATTTTTTATTGTTGCTAATTTTTGTTTTTTAATCACGCCCAACCAGTCGTGGATGAATCTCTCTGATAATCTATCTAAAGTAATATCCGTAAAGTCATTCAAGCAGAGGTGATTCAGCAGAATTTTTTTTTTATCTTTTCTACCTGAATACCTGGAAAGTATAAGTTTCTCCACTAGCGAGTGATCTCTGGGAGAAAAACGGATGTCATTGAAAACAAAATACGGTCTAAGGACAAACCAAAGCTTATATACGTACCTTCTTCGCATAGACTCTCAATGAAATTTCAAAATAGAGATAAATGACGAAGTTGAAAAATGTTAGTAATAGGAGTCATTAGAAATCAAAAATAAGCCCATATATTTTTCCCTCAAACGTTCATGCCATAAAAAGATCGGACTTGGGCGTATCTGCGTAGATTTCTGACGCTTTAAACAAGGAAACGACTCCCGATAGTTTCCAGTGCCATGTACCGACGACATCTTATCTCTGTTAGGTAGAATAAATTTTTTTTTCACCAATTTGGACTTACTTAAAAGCTTTTACCAGGAATTACCATTACCTAAAGTGATTGTACATCATACACCGTTTTCAGCACACTCAGGGGACATTATCAATTTTATGTATGCCTCTGGCTTACGTTGCACCCCCAATAACAATATAGTGTTTGGAAACTTTTAGGGGGATACCCTACATGCCTATATGGATGATCTTGTAATCTTTTTCTAATACATTAGAAGTAACCATTCACATAAATAGAGCTATGCTACAGAGACAAAGACAAATAAATCTCAGAGTAAAATATCTAAATATGAGTTTTTTAAACCGACATGTTTATCTAGGTTTTTATGTGTCTTGTAAGGTCTTAAATTAAAAAGTAGTCCATGGTAAGGTGTCGGCTATCATAACTTTCGGTACCTATTAACGTAAAAAGGGGAACAGCACTTTTGCGCTGTAGTGGGTATTACAATCGTATGCAAATATGTAACTCTTCAATCATGACAGCTCCTTTAACAGATCTTACGAAGAAGAGCGTAGATTTATTATGGGTCTAAAAAGCAACAAACAGGCGTTCGATATCTTAAAAGCGAAATAATGCAGCTCACCTAACTTAAAAAAATCCTGATTTAAATAAGGAATTTTTTTTTTGTTTATTGCAACAGACGCCTCAGACCAAGGGGTAAGAGGGTATTACTTCAGTAATATGATAAACAGTTCTTTCCCTATAGCTTTTTTATTCACGTAAACTAAAGCCCTCTGAAAGTAAATATGCAGTAATAGGCAAGGAAGGGCTAGGTATCATTTAACTCACTAGTACATCTTAAGTTTCATAAAATCTATGGCTATCCTGATAATCCGTCCTACTGAACATGAGTCTTTACCGAGTTTTTTCAAAGGCTTTAATCACAGTCCAAAAAGGAATCGGTGACAAAATGATCATTCAGGTCTTGGAGCCAAGTTAAGATATCTACCTGGGGAAAGCAATTAATCAATAAGCTGACGCATTATCCCGCAATCCCGCACCCACATACAGCAAAGAACCATTAATTAGACTAAAAAACAATATTAGAAACATCCGTACTATTGTTTAAACCGTATCTAAACAAGAAAATTCCTTAACCCAAGAGATCGCAGCATTGAATATCTGGGTCGGAGCGCCAGAAAACTGTTTACAAAACTGAACAAAAACAAGTGTCAACAGCGATAAGCAAAACAATAAACACCAAACAATAAACACTTCGAAACGGAAAAAAAACAGGGTTCAGTGGCTAAGCAAACCAATAAACACTTCGAGCAGAAATCCCTAAAAGCAAAAGTATATTAGGTATGTGTATCAGAATAATGTAATCAAATGTAGTATTATATGTAGGGCCGTGACGAGGAAAACCGAAGAAACAGCAGAGGACTAACGACCAGGTAGTAATAATAATCTCTTTCATACCAATCGTCATAAAAACTGGTTGCATTCCGTCATCCAGGGTTCCATAGTATGTCACAGAAATAAGCCAAATCACTATTTTACTGGCCTACAATGCTTACAGATATAAAAAGCACATAACTAATTGTAACACGTGTCATGAAAACAAGGGATACACTAAGACACCTGTCAGTTTAGGAGCCTATCTGTGCCAAACAATCTTGAAAGAATATACGTAGAATTATTAACAGAAGGACGAGTCTGACAGAGGGAATAAAAACACTTCTTAGTGTTAATAGTTCCTTGACACGTTATATAGAATTAATAGCACTAAAAAACAAACACCGCAATGACGTTAGGAATATTTATGAGTGCTAAATCAGTAAATATGGAATTCAACACATAATAATCTGTGACTCGGGGTGGTGTAAATCAATAATAATCTCCTTAACACGTTGTGTGGAATTCCTTTCCATTAAGAAAAACCAAAATAATATATTTTATCACCCAGAGTCAATCGGTTTGTTGGTAGAATAAGAGATAAATAAAAAAGTGTCAAGTCTTACAAGTACAATCGTGATAGGATCCGAACCGGATTATAGCGGTTCTCGCGGTTTTAAATACCTTTATCAGTTATATCTTGTATCTATAGAATTAATGCCGCAAGTAGCCTTATACGGTACGCCGCTAGAACACTTTTCCACATATTCAAGCCAACCATTAATTTATCAAAATATATATAAATAAATAAATAAAAAAAAATAAAAAAATAAAATATGGATACAAAGGGAGTCAATATAATACACGTCTGTAAGAAGTCGGAAGGGTTTTACAAATTATAATAAAAAGGAATCACGATAATATCAATAAGCAAAAACGTAACCATTAAATATCCCAAATATTATGCGTAAAGATTTGGAACTCTAACTTAACGCTTATAGTAATGACAAATAAGCTAAAAGTTCAAACACATATCCAAAATCTACGACATATTGTCGTCCCGGTGATTTATATTCGTAGTCAATGAAAAAAAAAATAAAAATAAAAATAAATAAATAAAATAAAATAATAATAAATAAAATAAATAAAATAAAAAAAATAAAAGAGATTTTAAAGTCAGGAAAGTCTAGAAGTGAAAATGTTATTCTATGGAATAATCTATATGAATCTTATACAGGGCTAATAATATATATAGAATTTGTATGGAAACCTTTTTCATATAGTTTGAATAAGGAATATTTATTTAACATAATGCCAACATGAAACTAATATATTGTTCAATTTTGGTACTGTTGTTTTTTTTTTTTTTTTTCTCAGACATTCTTCTCATGCGGGTGGAGAATTAAAACACTAAAATATCATTTGAAAACTACTAAAGTCGTATCTCTTACAGCAGTAACGTAACTCTTAGCTGGCTGAGAGCAATCTCCTGCCAATGTGACGACGTCATCATTGCCGTATCAGCATTTGTTCCTTTTAACCTCAATAATCTGCTTACACAGGCTTCATCTGTGTGTCGTCTCTGCTTGCAAAAGCAGATGACTGGAGAAAGGAATGCTTAGCTCATGAACTTCACAGGTGGTTTCATAGGTCACATGACAGGCCACATAACATATTCTTATCCGTGTGTGTAATGCAATTAGTTAAGGACTTGAAATAATTTTAAAATTAATGAACAAAATAAGCAAATAGAATTTCTATAACAACAAAATGAATTAATTTTTTTCTGAAACCTCATAGACATTTAGAAGTATCACGATATGGATATGGATTATTTACTTGCAACATTAGCCTATTACAATTCAAGTAAAAACATCATGGGAAAATGTCACATTTTCTTGAAAAACCCAGAGTTTATTTAGAAATTAGTTACATAGTGGGTTTTTTTCGTTGCATCTCCTACCTATTAATAAAGTTTTTAAAAAAAATTAACCTCAGAGGATGCGCACGAGAAAATTGAATATGAAACTTTTGTTAGGGCACATAGAATCATGATTAATATTCTCTTTGACTCTTATGCTGCCTGGCAATCTTACAAATAGCTCCATTTTCCACTTCTTTGTTCTAGTAACTTACTACCAGTAATATCGAATTTTCTTTGAGATTCGTATTGATATCTATTTATTTTTTATAATTATGGATATTTTACGAGTCATCATAGACCTGGATAGGTTCACTCATTGTTAATGCCATGGATAAAAAGTTTGTACAGCGGACTCTTCTGAATTCCAAAATATCAGCGAATTCATGTGGGTTAAGTCTGGTCTAAATGGCTCTCTTCCCTCCCCTGTATTTGGATGTTGTCTGAATTTACTTTGCCCTTGTGACAAGTATAATTTCACTTGCAGGCTGATTTAAATGGAAACCTGGTTACAGTATCCTGCAGTACGAGAGTTTCACATCGCAACTTCAAAAAATCGTTCGTTGCAGCGGACGACTACAGTCAAGTAACAACCGCCTACAATGTGAAAGGAATTTCATGGACTTCTTCGACCGACACCGTATCTCATCGTTAATCTCGTTTTAATGCGGGAATGCTCCGGACTACTGTCGGAACAATTCGACTACAAAAAGGGACATACTTCCGACAATTACGACCCGAAGGATATTCAACTCTACTTTGCTGGCGAAGGACTACGTGCTGGGGATGTTTTTTCATTCATCGCGAACGTAATCGTGTAGCTTAGGATGAGCAGAGAATAAGTATGAGCGCAAAAATAGAACGTTGGACCCGCCCAGGCAAATTTTCCCCTTGTTTTAACCATTGAAAAAGGCCGTTTCAATTGGCTAAACGGTGGTTGTCTGGAAACTGTGTAATAGACGAAAAGTTGTTCGAAAGCTAGTTAAAAGTGAAGTAGTATAACCTCGGTCATGTATCCTATATATATGAAGTGTCATGTATCCTATATATATAAAGTATCATGTATCCTATATATAATTGATCATAAATAAGAGTCGAATATATCTTTGCGTGTACGCAATAGGAATCTCTTATATAAATGATCATAAATAACAGAATCTAAATATATTTTGCGTGTACGCAATAGGAATCTATTTAAAGTGCACATATATTAATCATAATTATATGAATCCATATACATAGTATAAATCAGGTAGCCTATAATCAATCTGTTACCTTTTATCATACCAAATCTTGCAGTTATTTATGAGTTAGTATATGAATTAATGAATCAGATATATAACATTTAGCATGAAAATCAACGAATCAATCAAGAAATAAACATTTAATAATGTTATCAATTCATATAGAAAATTTTTATCAGTTAAAATATGATTTTATCATGTTAATCTTATTCTATGCAATTATCAGAGTACATTAGTATTTTCTGTAGCATAAGTATCTTGATGAGATGAAGTGAAAAAAACTGTATCATTATATATCCGTGATCACTATTATTTACCAAATATCATTGTTTTATATTTTATTACTTGAATCAATTCATGTACACAATGATTTTTATTTACTTATATATATATATATATATATTCACATAGTGCTGTATCACACTCCTATAAGTCAAATGCAAGTCAAGTTTGAGTAATATTCAGTAGTTGGTTTTGGTAGCTGACCGAGCTAATGTAAGTGTTTACATAATAAAATATGGAATGTTTAGTCCATATATATAAAAGAATAAAACTAAAGAGGTCAACCAGATTGCTTGCAGGAATGTGATCAGACTAGAGACGCTAAAGATGACGTATACAATAAAAGTAGGCTAAGATAAACATGCCGTCACCTGTAGTCATTCAATTGTTTATAAACATTAGTCCAAGCTCCCTGCTTGAGACAACTACCGCCTACGTGATCTGTAGCGTGTCTCATTTGATTGTGTGTTCGTATGAAACTATGTCATTGTATGTATGTTCATATGTTCGAACTACTGTCGTTCCTTCATAAACTTGTAACGGAGATGGTAGACAAGCAGAAGAGAGTTAGCTATCGTCATTAGAAGACCTGTACCTCTTTACCTAAGCTTTATCATGTAGAGGAATAGGATTAGCCATCATCATTGGCAGAAGCGATCAAGCTATCGTTATTAGAAGACTTGTACAATCATATCTGATCTTCAGCATGTAAAACTTCAGAAGAAAATTATATCTATTTTTATACTTAGTGTTTTTCTACAAGAACCTCACCGAACCATGAGTTTAACACTCGTCGTAAAGATAATCCGACTTCGTAAGTGATCTACAAAAACCCCAGACACTCCATTGAAGATGGAAGTGCAATACCAACCGACTTAGCGTATATAGATTATCGCAAGGTCTAACTTACCTCATAGGCGCCTTATCATACAAGGCAAACGAACCCTAATATATACATATATATATATATAATATTATATATATTATATATATATTAATATATATAATATATATATATATTATATTGGATATATATATATATTATATATATATATATATATATATTATATATATACTATATTATAATATATATTATATATAAATAATATATATTATATATTATATATATATATATATATTAATATATATATATAATGGATATATATATATTATTGATATATATATTATATATAATATATTATATAATATATATATATAGTATATATATTAGTAATATTATATAAATTATATATATTGGATATATATATATATAATATTATAATATATTATATATTATTATATATATAATAATATATTATATATTGGATATATTAATAAATATATGTATA
>NC_061094.1:15182701-15220201 GCF_015104395.2 Macrobrachium nipponense | reverse complement strand
TACTCATGATTGTAGCTTTTATCAGTTTTGAGATATTTTCATATAAATAACGATAATTGCTAAAATTTCAACCTTAGGTCAATTTTGACTCTACCGAAATGGTCGAAAAATGCAATTGTAAGCTAAAACTCTTATATTTTAGTAATATTCAATCATTTACCTTCATTTTGCAACTAATTGGAAGTCTCTAGCACAATATTTTGATTTATGGTGAATTTATGAAAAAACTTTTTCCTTACGTCCGCGCGGTAACTCTTCCGAAAAAAATCATACATGCGATTGTGGTAATGTTTGCACCATTTTAAAATTAGCCGTTATATAAAGCTTTATATTTGGAAATGTGCGCAATTTCATGCACAATACAACTAAAAACAACCCATGGTTGTAGCTTTTATCAGTTTTGAGATATTTTCATATAAATAACGATAATTGCCAAAATTTCAACCTTTGGTCAACTTTCACTCTACTGAAATGGTCGAAAAACGCAATTGTAAGCTAAAATGCTTATATTCTAGTAATATTCAAGCATTTACCTTCATTTTGCAACAAATTGGAAGTCTCTAGCACAATATTTGGATTTATGGTGAATTTATGAAAAAAATAACATTTTCTTTACGTCCGCTGCGGTAACTCTTCTGATAAAATCATACGTGCGATTGTGGTAATGTTTGCACCATTTTAAATTAGCCGTTACATAAAGTTTTATATATAAAAATGTGCGCAGTTTCATGTAGAATACAACAAAAAATAATTGAAGGTTGTAGCTTTTCTCATTTTTGAAATATTTCCATATAAATCACGATAAATAGAAAAAAACCACGTTCGGTCAACTTTGACTCTACCGAAATGGTCGAAAAATGCAATTGTAAGCTAAAACTCTTACAGTCTAGTAATATTCAGTCATTTATCTTCATCCTGAAACAAATTCGAGTCTATAGCAAAATATTTAGATTTATGGTGAATTTAAAAAAAAAATCTTTCCTTCCCTCCGCGCGCGGATTCTCCACCACAAATCTCTGAAATGCAAACGTCCCTTCTCGGAATATTTGCTCCGTTTCATATTAGGCATTTCATAGAGTTTTATATATGAAAATGTGCGCAATTTCATGTAGAATAAAACTAAAAATATTTGAAGGTTGTAGCTTTTCTTATTTTTGAAATAATTGCATATAATATAATATATATATATAAAATTTGACATTCGGTCACAACTTTAACTCTTCAGAATATGGTCGAAACTGCAATTGTAAGCTAATACTCTTACAGTATAGTAATATTCAATCATTTGTATTCATTTTGAAAGAAATTGGAAGTCTCTAGGACATATTTAGATTTATAGTGAATTTTGAAAAAAAATATTTGGTTTACGTCCGCGCGTTACGAATTCATGCATTATTTTGTGATAATATTTTCTCTGTGTTGCTTAGATCGTTTTACAATGTGTTATATACCAAAATGATCACAATTTAGTGTACATTACAATGAAAAAAAAGTAACTTGTTACCTTTAACCGTTTTGCGCACAGCGCGATTTGAATACAATTATATATGAAATTTCAGTTTTGCGCTATCATATATCACATTATTTATATATGATAATGATAATTTTTTTCATTTCTGATGGTTGCATACTAAACTTTCAGCTAATGACAAAAAAAGGAGCCAAAAATGAACTCTTATCTTGAAAACTAAGTCGCGCTGTGATTTTTTGAAAAAAATATTTTTTCCGCTTCCGCGCTCACTCTGAAACACCTTCGGCACACGGAGACAATTTTTTTTTACCGCTTCGGCGTAAGAGGGTTAATAGTTTTATCACAAAAAGTGCATTTTATGATGAAATTGATAAAAAAACCAGGAATTTGTGAATATTTCTCACCAAAAAATACAGCGAATGCGCAAATTTTCCGCAAATAATGTGGGGAAACGTTCCCGAGAGAAATCTGCAAATGTGTGAGTCTGCGAATCCGGAGAATGCGAAAACGGGGGGTCCACTGTATATATATATATATATATATATATATATATATATATATATATATATATATATATATAATATATATATATATATATATACAGGCGGCCCTCGGTTAGCGGCAGGGGTTCCGTTCCTGGCCACCGACGCCAAGCGATTTTCGACGCTGAGCGATTTTAAAGCCTACGGTCCAGCAGCACACCTTCTTTCGAAACTAGACCAGTCAAAGGCGCCGTAATCCCACAACGGCGCAATAAGTAAAAGTATATTTATGCAGTATAGTACTATAGAATTTACTGTACAGTACATGTGGGTGTCTAGAGTATGTAAAGATATAATAAAGTTTATACAGTGTACAGGTAGCTGTAGTGTTCAGGTTACGATCATTAGTCTTACGATAGTTCGATTTTATGAGATCAAATTACAATGGCCTAGCTTTATCCATCTTCTAGTTACATAAGTTCAATAAGAGAATGATGAAAGTATGGTTTTAACGTTATACTCGTTGCTTGAACGTGTACAACCATGAACAACCGAACGAGAAAACAACTTTTTTTTTTCTAAGTACAACCGAACTGGATAACATCTGTTTGGCTTGTATTTCGATCATTGTACTACAGTGCAACATTACCGTATTTGTTATAAATGGCGTTATGTATAGAATAGAACTGAGATATCTTAATGTAATAACTTTATTCGCTATAGATCAGAGATCAATATAGATTAAAGATCAATCGGGAAATATACCGTTAAATTTAAACCTAATTAATTTAAACTGAAGCTGAGAAAACTGTTCAAGCTGCTAATGAACTATTATCGTACATCGGCAACAAGGATAAAACTGCAGTAAACGTCTGCCCATCACACACAAACCATAGATAAAATTCTTGGATAAAATCATTTTAATCAAAACTACTGTGCTTGAAAGAACACATTTTACTGTTGGTTTCACGCCGATATACAAGAACGAACTTGAAAAACACATCGTAGTCGATAACTTGAAGGGGAGTTTCAAAAGCTGCCTTTTTATCATATTCTGCATAGAAATAAAAAAGGGATTTTGACGAAGGAAAAATCTATTTCTGGGTGATTGGCTCGTGTCGCCCTATGAAAGTAATCCTTAATAATCATCTTTCTAGGTAAAATATCCTAAAATTACCAGAGAAAAAACAAAATTAAGAAAATGTCAGTAAGACTGACTCTCACTCCATCTTAAAAAGAAGTGTCGGGTATGATATAGGGGCGAGCGTGGAACACTACCACGAGACAAACACCAATTAGAACTTCCTTATCAGAATCCCCCTAAGAGAGAGCCGATACCAACGGGCGATGCAGCCTCTACTACTACTACAAGAGGACGCCACGGACAGCAGCGCCCCTAGCGGTCATCCTTAAATAAAACATAAATACATCTTGTCCTGCAAGGGGGGGGAAAACAAACCATAAAAAGGGATGGGTTTCATAGGGCGACACGAGCCAATCACCCAGAAATAGATTTTTCCTTCGTCAAAATCCCTTTTCTGGGCTCAGCTCGTGTCGGCCTATGAAAGAGTACCAGAGAAACAGACAAGATGTTTAAAGGAAAAATGAAAACATATTGAAAATGATGGATAATATAAGTAATCAAATACAGCATACAAATTAAGTACTTAAACTACTTATTACAGTATCATAACAGAATGTTTTAGTAAACTTAAAGTACTTAAATGGTAGTAACAAAATCATAAATATGCATGTAAAATAAGGAAATGTTTGAATTTACTTAATTAGAACATATAAGTACAATTATATATATACATGTGTCCTACCCTAGCATAAAAATAAGGGTAGGTACACTCAATTCCATCATTATTATCAATTAATACAATTATTCAAATATGTACAAACACATTGTGACTGAAGTTATCACAGATCCAATTGGAGATTTATACAAACATATTGTGGCCTATCCTAGCATAAATAAGGGTAGGACCACTGAAGTACTATCAGTACAAGGGTGGTTGTCCTAGCAAAAAAATAAGGGACAAACCACTACAACACACAACGGCTAAGGCTATGATGATGAGTAGCCTGGTGATAGGTTGAGGCATGTTGGTTGAAGTAGGTAAAAGGAGACCTGGATTAATACTACAACTACTAAGCAGTATCATGGGAAACTATGTTTCCCGCTGCTACTGCTGAAAACTTTAAAGATTCCAAGGACTTTAAATAATGTCGTTTAAAGACTGTCGGGGATTTCCATTCCTCAGTATACTTTCTAAGATCCCTCAAAGTTCATATGTTGAAATAATTAATAGAGGTGGCTACTCCCCTGATATCATGTGCTTTTGGGATGACAGGGTTGGCTTGTTTAATGAAGTAAAGGATTTGCTGTCTAATACCTTTAACTGACAAAGTACCACCTTTTTCTCTCATGAAGAGAGCACAGAGGATCTAGAAGAAGTACGAGATAGAAAGGCCTCTAAGAGTTGATACTGGGCAGAGAGAAGGATCCTGTGGAAGTGGGATAAACCTTCCAAGGAGCCCACCTTGCAAGAGGATCTTCATTTTTGGCTAAAAGCTACGATCCGGAGCAAGTAGAACTTCTCCTGATGGGAGGAATTCCACATGACCCGCATCCCTGGATAGAGCCGACAGTTCTGCAAATTCTCGCTCCTGAGGCTAGGCTTAATAAGAATAATGTCTTCCTCAGGAAGCATTATGAATGTACAAAGATGAGTTGTCAGTATCTGAAGCTAGTTTGAGAACATCATTTAGAACCATGAAACTGTAGTAGGCCTCTGAGAAGGTCTAGTCTAGCACAGGCTTTAGGGATAGATGTGAAATAAGATTCAGTCAAATCTATCTGAAAACCTACTTGAAAGATTTTCTTCAAAGCCGACTTATGAGTGGTAATCGTGCTAGCTGCTAAACCTTTTTCAAATAAGATCTGAAAAAGGATATAGCCAAATTACTGTCATGGTTGTAGTGTTCGATTCTTCTCAAGAAAGATGCTAGTTTTCTTAACAGCCGAGTCATATTGTCTAATGGTTGACTCCTTTTATCTGATTCTAGGAAGAGAATATTCTGTGATCAATGTCAGCATCTTTATTAGCCGCAAACTTCATGAAGTCCATAAAGTTAGTGGGTCTGGAGAGTTCCTGAGGAAGCGAACACAGTCCTCATTTGTACTGATTGTGATAGTTTGGGGTTGGGGATCCGTTGAGGTCGGAGACCCAATTCCAAAAGAAGTGGATACCAGTTGCTCTTGGGCCAGTTCGGTGCAATCAGAGCTATTATCCACCCCTTTGAAGACCTTAGTTTTGTCTAGGACTTTCAAGAGAAGATTCACCTGGAGGAAAAACATAAATTCTCCTCCATTGATTCCAATCCAGCGACAGGGCGTCCGTGGCATAAGCCAGAGGGTCCAGGTTGGGGGCCACATAGCAAGGGAGCTTGTGGTTGCTTGTGAGGCGAAGAGGTCCACTTGGAGACCTGGGACTCTCCGGCTTACCCACTGGAATGACCCGACGTCAGTCAGAGACCACTCTGATTCCAGAGGACTGACCGGGGACAGGGCGTCTGCTATCACATTTCTTACTCCTGCCAGATGAGTGGCAGACAGATGCCATTTGTGTTTGCTTGCTAATGCAAAGATGGCTATCATGACATGGTTCACATGTTTGGATTTGGACCCTCCTCTGTTGATGCAATGAACTACCACTGCACTGTCCAAAACTAGCCTTAGATGAGACTTTTTCGGGGGAAGCAGTCTCTTCAGAGTAAGAAATACTGCCATTGCTTCCAACACATTTATGTGAAGCTGGCGAAATTGAACTGACCAAGTCCCTGAACCTTTTTGAACTGAGAGTATCCCCCCCCACCCGGACAGGGATGCGTCCGTGTGAATGGTTAACATTGGGAGGGGATATTGAAGGGGTACTTTCTTGGCTAAGTTCTTTACTTTTGACCAAGGCCGTAGTTGGTTGCGGAGGATCTGTGGGATTACTGACAACTTGTCTCGATATTTGGAGTTTGCTTTTGACCGCCAAATTCGATTTATATCTTTCAGCCTTGCTTTCAGAAGGATATCTGTTACCGAAGCAAACTGAAGAGACCCTAGGATTCTCTCCTGGTTTCTTCTTGACGTTTGTTTGCACTTGAGAAATTGCCTGACAGATTTTGCTATTTCCTTCCGTTTGGCTACTGGAATTGATAGATTGTGGGAGGACAAATCCCATTGGATTCCTAGCCACTGAAAACGAGATTCCGGAACAAGTCTGGATTTCGTTTTTGTTTATCTGGAACCCCAGATGTTCCAGAAAGTGAACTACCTTTTTGGTAGCTTTGAGACATTCCTCGACTGTTGGTGCCCAGATTAACCAATCGTCGAGGTATGCCGCTACCATGATTCCCTGAGCTCTCAATTGTTGTACAACCACTTCTGCTATCTTTTGTGAATACCCTGGGGGCTACATTCAGACGAAGGGCATCACTTTGAATGAGAATGTCTGACTTCCTAGCCTGAATCCTAGGAATGGGCGGAAGTGCCTGGCTATAGGGATATGATAGTATGCGTCTGTAAGATCGATGGAGCATGTGACGCTCCACGCGGAAGTAAGGTCCTTACTTGCGAGAGGGTAAGCATCTTGAACTTGTCGCAGCGAATGAAAGAGTTTTAGCTTTGACAAGTCTAAGATTACCCTTCTTTTTGTTGAGCCTTTCTTTGGCACGCTGAATAAGCGACCTTGAAATTTTAGATGTTTGACTCTCGCAATAGCTCCTTTCTGAAGGAGTTCTTCTTCCGCGTAATCTATCAATTCCTTTGACGGTACCTGATGGAATGATTTGATTGGAGGAGGATCTTGGATCCAGCTCCAGCCTAATCCTTTGGACACTATGCTCTGTGCCCAATTGCTGACCCCCACCTGTGGCGGAAGAGGAACAGCCTCCCTCCTACCTGGGGAGCCTCATTGCTGATGGGCGGGTTGGCCACCCCACGCCCTCCTCTGAACTGCTTACTCCTTGTGCCCCCCCCATTCCTGCGCCACGTGACGAAAGTAACCTCTCGCCCTACCCCCTCGGTTGAGAGTAGCCTGAGCCTCATAAGCAGGGTTAAAGGCAGGCGAGATAGCATAGGAAGTCGAAGGTTGCGATTGCTGGGGCACCAGGAGGAAAGGCTGAGTTTGCTTAGATGTAGCAGGTTGTCCTTGTTGGGTGACTGGGACTGCCTGCACAAACTGCTGCTGATGCTGGAGTTTTTTATATGGCTGGAACCTCCTACCAGCCTTCTTTGGTTTCTTGGCCAGAAGTGGGAACGGATTCCTGTTTCCTCTTAGAGGAAATAACCCCACCCCACCGTAGCTCTAAGGCTCTGGTTGAGTCTAGCAGCTTCGTGGTGGACTTCGTTCACTGCTGACTCTGGGAAGAGATCCGCTCCCCACATGCTGGCAGTCAAGAGTCTATTAGGCTCGTGCCTGATGGTGCACTCTTGAAGAACGTGCTTCCGACAGTTCTTCCTGGCTTGGAAGAAGTCAAAAGCGTCTAACAGAACCGTCTGAAATTGCGATTTTGCTAGGATTTTGAATAGCGGTTCGTTCGCGTAAGATAGCGCAGCCATTTCCGTGACGATGAGTGAGTTAAGGGACCTGCCAACCTAGTTTCGCGCATCGAACTCTGCCTGGATTAGGGAGTCCGGCAGCCTAGGTAACTTCTCACCGAACTGGTCCATAGCGCAGTCCGGCTTGAGTTTACCCTGCGTGAAAGTAGCTGGCAGGTTTTTCCCATAACTCTCCGAAGGCGGGAAAGAGTGGAGAAGTGGACTCCGACTCTCTCAACTGTGGAACGGGCTCATCCTTGAGGACTGCCTGAAGAGCCTTCTCCACCAATTTCGTGGGCGAACGGAAGAGAGACCTCCTCTTCCGTGGCGAAAATGGTGAAGGGGCTCTTATAGGCCTGGAGTTTAGTATTAGTACACTCCCAGTCCTCAAGGCAGTGAACCCATTCCCGCCCGTTGGGCGTGATCTCTACTGTAGAGGACTGACTCCTTCGCGATCTTGTCCTCCCTTGTAAGAGCCGTTGGCGTCAGCCTAGCATACCCGATGAAAGGCTGTGACAGACCCGGAGGATAGAACTCGAAGTCCTCAATCCTTCGAGTGCCAACTCCGGATCGAAATCATCCCGTCCTTAAAGGGAGCGTAGGCCGCTACTCTCCATGGATTCCTCCATAGAGAAAGCTGGCAAGGAGTCGTAAGACGGGAGTTGGAGAATCCCCGTGCTAGAAGCAGGGGATACTGGGGGAGGAGCCTGGGATAGCCCAACCATCCGATCCTCATTCTCTCTTACTCTATTCGAGAGTTCCTGGACCGTCTGTCCAGTTTGAGACAGAGAGCTCGACAATTGTGCGAACATCTGCTCAAAACGTGTTCCCAAAGCTGAGATTTGGGAACCAATCATCACTCCTACCTGCTCCATCATTCCTGGTGAGACAGGAGAAGGAACGCAGGAGCTGGTGCTTGCCACCCCTGCCGGCATAGCCGGAGAGGGGGGGCAGCGGAGGAGGCGGGAGAAGGCAACGACTCGGAGGTAGCGCGAGCTTTCTCCTTCGAAGCCTTGCCTCTGGAGCTCTTCGACTGGGAAGAGCTTGGCTTAGCCTTCACCGCGTCGGCGTAAGAAGTCGATGACTTCCTAGCCGAAGAAGACGAAGACGACTTCCTAGAAGTCGTCTTAGACAATGTCTTCGGTTCTCTCTTTCCCTTCTCCTTAGGAGGTACAGAGAGAGCGGGAGTGCGGCTAGGGATCTCGGATCCCGGAAAGCCTTGGAAAGAGGCGGAGAAGAAGGGACAGGAGAAGATCCAGGAGCGCCCAAGGAAAGACCTTGGGCGCCCGACAAACCTACCTCAACCAACAAATCCTCACTCACTACCGCCATCGGCTCGAGATTCAGGTCCAGGCCGGCGACGTCTGGAACTGACTCCTGGGCGGCTCCGACCCCCAACGACTGCTGGAGTTCCTGCTGGATGGCGGCTATCACGGGGGCGGCGGACAAGGGGTCGACGTAGCCCGTCGACTTGCCCGCAGGGAAGATCTGGATGGCCAGCTTCCTATCCAATATGTAGGGCTGGCCCTTGGCGGCGTTCTTCCCAAAGCCCCCAACCCACCCCGCTTTCAGGGTGGCGAGGGCGACTTCCCTCACACCGCTAGCCTGAAAGAAAGGCTGAATTAGCTACCAATTGCGGACAGGGTTAACCAACTTACGAACTAAGAGTGTTAGTAAATTGATAAATAACCTCATAATGTTCTTACCCCACCAACCAGCTGATCGACCAGGTCATAGCATATAGTGCAGGCCTCGGGATGCCAGACGATAGACTCGTTGAACAAGGTGGCACATGGGGCGTGAGACCTGCACTCGTCATGTCCGCAGGGGTCGTGCAGCGTCGCATTGCAAGCGAGGACCTGGCAGTTGGTAGCCTGTAAGTGAAAACGTACATGAGTACAAAGTAAACACTTACAGCCTAACATATGCTCCGCTGGTGCCGGAGCGATAAAGTTTAGATAAAAACCAGAGCCCTGCTAAAATACGTGTGGTAACCATGTTGGAAGAAAGGCTATGGCTCCGCCAGTGGCGGAGGCACAAGAATCAACCAACTAGGAGTGGTGGTAATGGAAACCACAACGGATAATGGCGGGGATGGTTGATTAACATAAATATTATAATACACAATTCATTGTAAAATATCTTAAATTAGGGTATATATCCTTAACATAGCAAAGTAACAACATAAAAGCCAACTTTTCTCCACCCGTCTACTAGAAGAGTGCGTAGGTAAGGGTAAGCTCCCTTCCGGTAGCGGGGGAGAGATATAAGGATATAGTAGGCAAGCAATCGACCATCCATAGCACCCACCCTGCCCGCTAGCGGAGCCAATATCCTATAACCAAAGGGGCCCCGGCTGCGACGGAAGGCTCCTTTCATATCGTAAAGGAGGTGGCTGAGTAATGGGTAGGGGGGGAAAGAGGTCCCGGTGAAACGCGGCGGGAGCGAGGAAAGGGGGAAGGGATGGCCTACTCCTCCCCACCTCACCAACTACCCGTATGGAGACCCGGTACCTCATAGTGGTCGCCCTATACCCCCTGCTGGCGGAACCCCCCGGCACCTCCGGAACGTGAAAGAAGGCTATGAGGTTGTTATGACAACCAAGGGGTCCCCCAGCTCCTCCCTACATCAGAGAGGGAGGGAAGGGGCAGGGAAAGGTGCTATGGAACACGTGACCACCAGTGGCCTAGGCCGCGAACAACACAACCGTGGTAGGGCCACGTGAACCAAGCTGTACCAATACATGGAACAAGCACCTAGGCTAGCCTAACACCCTAAATAATAATAATAAAATACATCGAAAGGTGGAAGAGACACTTTTAGTAAAAGAGAAAGAAGCCCAGGAGGAGGCAAACTATTCCAAGAAACAGGAGCCTACTCGGAGCCAGCGATAGCCGATGTAGAGCAAGAGCCGGGATGCTGGGCCAGAATAAAAATAATAGCCCTAAATACCAAGCTAAGAGAATGGTAAGAGGGCTAACTAGCTAAAACTCGATGTAAAACAATGAACGTGATAAAGTAAGCCCATAAGTATAAGAAGTCCCAGTATAGAAGACCGGGAATTCTTACGAGGCAGCATGGCCGCCACGAGACAACCGGGGAACCGTATATGACCTATAAAAAGGAAAATACTGGTACCCGGAAGATAAAACTGTGATAAAATATTACTTATGAGTTACTTAACTTAGCCGTGGCAATTGCTGAGCGTTCCATCGTAGAATACGAGATAAATCCTGAGAAATATAGCACAAGTAAAATCTGCGTCTAGACGCTGGCGCTAAAATTTAAGGATGACCGCTAGGGGCGCTGCTGTCCGTGGCGTCCTCTTGTAGTAGTAGTAGAGGCTGCATCGCCCGTTGGTATCGGCTCTCTCTTAGGGGGATTCTGATAAGGAAGTTCTAATTGGTGTTTGTCTCGTGGTAGTGTTCCACACTCCGCCCCTATATCATACCGACACTTCTTTTTAAGAGTGAGCGAGTCAGTCTACTGACATTTCTTAATTTTGTTTTTTTCTCTGGTACTTTTAGGATATTTTTTATACCTAGAAAAGATGATATTAAGGATTACTTCATAGGCCGAACACGAGCTGAGCCCGGAAATACCCTATTCGTAATACATTTTTCATACACATTTAAACATAAAAGCATAAACATTTATAAAAAATCGACACATCGATCGCTAATTTGCACTTTTTTAAAATCGATATTTTCGGAAGAGAGGCAGGCGGCGGCTTACCAGAAAGACATGAAAAAAACATCGTATTTGGTATCGTGAGGGCAGTTTCAAAAGCTGCCTTTGTATCATATTTCTGTACAGAAATAAAATGCCTTTCACGTAATACATTTTCACACACATTTTTTATTTTAACAAAAGCCATGAACAATTATGAATCGACACATCCATAGCTAAATTTGCACTTATGTAACTCGATATTTTCGGCATAGAACAGCGTCAGAGGCATATATTTTACACTAATACCTACGTAATAACTCTCCATAAAATTTGTTAATATAATTTGCATAACCTTTATGGTCTGAACGGCATTTCTACATATGTATGAACTCGTTAGACAACGGGGCTAGCGGCGCTGTTAACTGAAATTTGTGCCGTAAAGATACCTTTAAAATGCCTTATTTTTTTAATGAATATTTTTGACGACCGCCATAAAACCGATTCGCCGTTGAGTGATTGCGCCGTTAACCGCGGGTCGCCTGTATATATGTATGTATGTATGTATGTATGTTGGTTCGTGAATCAATTTGTCCGTAGGTTAATGCATTCATAAATCAAGTCCTACTATACATACTAATAATCCTTAGCAAGATGCCTCAATGTGTTAAGAACTATTTGAGGAGCACAGGGGGTAGACCTACCATGACACAGATAATAAAAGAAAACTAAAGGTATGTACATAAAAACAACAGGTTAAGTAAGGTACAAGAGGGTGGAGGTGGACTGGTGTTCAACTGCAGAACAAGTTGTATGGTGAAGAGAGACCCGAGTAATTCATTTAGGTTGGAGTTTACAGCCCTTAATAATTAAAAATTGAACTTCATGGGAATTTTACATTTTTTACTGTCCATGTATACTGGACTGTTCAAGATTAGATAGTGAACATCCAGTAGGATCCTACTGGTAGGGGTGTAAGAATATTACCACAGTAGGTCCTGTGTGTTGTAAAAGGTGACTAAAAGGACAGGCGGTGCCTTGCAGTCGTACTTTTTTAGTAAAAGGCTAGGCTCACTGCCAATAACTGTGGGAACTGCTGCCTTGCAGGTGGACTTTTTTAGTAAAAGGCAAGGCCCACTGCCAATAACTGGTTGATGACAGCAAGGGCATGCAGTATTAAAAACCCCTTTGCTGAACAATAAACCATTCCTGATGTTTTAAGGAACATGAATGTGGCTAGAACATCCCCTGTAAGCAACACGCATCGGAATCCCCCTACTTGCGTGATAAATGGGCAAGGGGTACTGCATGGGTGAAGACTGTGGCCAAAGAAGTTAGTGAAAGAGTGGAAGATAAGAGCAGGTACATGGAACATTGGTACTCTAACAGGAAAATTGAGGGAGACCGAAGATGTGATGGAGAGGAGGATGATAAATTTCTTGTGAGTACAGGAGACTAGGCGGAAAGGGAGTGGAACTATAGAGATAGGAAATGGGTATAAGCTCTATTACAGTGGGTCATGAGAAGGAAGAAATGGAGTTGGAATTATAGTAAGTAACAACTGGAAGGAAAAAGTGGTAGAAGTTAAGAGAGCAAATGATAGGCTTTTAAAGATTCCAATAATAATAAGGGACAAAGTAGAAAATATGATACATATCAACATACACTCCTCAGATGGGGTGCCAAGAGCAAGAGAAAGAATAATTTAGACAAGAATTTGAGGCTGTCATTAGAATAATGAGAGAGGAGAAGAAACTAGTAATATGAGCTGATATGAATGGCAGGGTGGGAGAAGAGAAGAGATGGGTATAAGGAGGCACAGAAAGGCCATGGGTTTGGAATTAGAAATGAGGATGGGGATTATAGATTGGAGATGGCTCAAGTTTTGAATTGGCATGTTTGAACACATGGTTTCAGAAGTTGGATAAGTACTTGATAATTTATGAAAGTGGAGGAGTGCCAAGCCAAATAGATTACATTGTGGTTAGAGGAGTCAACAAAAGCAATGTGATGAACTGCAAAGTGATCTCGGGAGAAGCCTGTGTTAAACAACATAATTTGGTGGTGATGGATTTTAAAAATGACAAATTTTTAAACAATTTGTATTTTTTATAGCTAGCAAACCTGAGGTCTTAACAATAGGATAATCTTCTTGTGCTAGCTGGAAACCAGTTAAAAACAATCAAAGATTTTAAAGCAAGAAATCTGTGGCATCTGGCAACTCATGCTTATACGAGGTGGAAGCTGGTCACCAACCAGGCATAGAACTTCGTGATACGCTAGTCTCTCCCCCAACCCAGGAAAAGAGAGAGGGGCGGCTAGAGATGGGCAATAAACGTTAAGACCTCAGGTTTGTTAGCTATGAAAAATACAAAGATTAAAAATTTGTCATTTGTTCATACGCAGAACAAATCCTTGGTCTTAATAATAGGACTTATATTTTGGAGGGAGGTGCAATCATCCTAAATTTAACCCACCTGACCACCTTCCTAGAAGGAATGAGTTCTAAAGAAGGGAGCCCAATCTCCTGGGAAAATAGACAATCGGATATCTAAAAACTTAGCCGTGTGGGTTGAAACACAATGATTTATGGTCAAATTTATTGCATTCCAGGAACAAAAGAAAACTACCTGTTCAAGCAACAAATCATGTAAGACACAGACAGGTTTGTCACCACTCCTCACTCCCCTTGCTAGAGAGAGGAGCCTTTGCCACTGAATAGCAGATTTGTCTATTGCATAGTCACAATACAAAACCCCCACTGGTGTAACCACCTTACTCACCTGTATCAGACCAGTTCCAGCATATGACGTGTCTATTCTTTGACCCGCTTGTAGGAAGAAAGGACAAAAAAAGAAAGAAAGAGGCCATTCAATTCACTCATTCTCTCTTTGACTCAATCATCTTAGGTAAGATACAAACTGCTCTCAAGAAATCCCCAGTATTTTATCTAATATATGTAGTGATAATTTTGAAGATTAGTCATTCATTTTCCATATGCTTTATGTGTAGTATTCTGTTTTGGAAATGAGGTATTTCGCAAAATTTTCCTCCGTGTTCTGAAGATGGAAGGTGGGCTGTTGGATTGGAAGGTTTTCCTTCCAATTTAGATGATAGTTTTCTGAGAATTTGTGAGAAATGGCTCTCTTATTTGTTCGCTATCATGTGCTTGCAAGTCCAATGTTAGGTTTGAAATGATTATACATAGGATCAGCCCTATACCATTTCTGCTATATCCAGATAGATGTTTTCCTGATTGACAGCATATTGGTAAGTGCTTTGTAGCTAATGAGAAAATGGTAACCTAGTATTTTAAAAATTTAGCTATTGTTCTTTTCATTACCAACATTGGATTTTTCTTATTCTGTTTTAGGATTGTGTTCCAAAGTGTAAAAATTGATTTAATTTTTCTTTCTTACCTTTGTAGTTTTCTGTAAAAAGAAACTATTGTGTCGGCTTTGTCTGTCCATTTGCACTTTTTTTCTGTCCAGAAACATACCAAATTGTATTCCTCTAGCCTCAGTAGTTTTTTTTATTAAAGGTTAAAGTTAGCCATAATGGTGCGTCTACCAATGATGTAGGACAGGCCACCACCAGCCGCTCATACAGCATTATACCAAAAGCACCAAAAGATAGATCTATTTTCAATGGTCTTGATTATATGCTCTAGTAGCTGTACAGAAAACTCGATTGTGCAGAAGAAACTTTGACACATTTTTTTACTTATGTATATTTGAGAATATTTATTTTCTTTTATTTCATTTTTCTTGGGATCAACAGTTTCACTTTTGCTTTTTCCTCTAAAATACATTGTTAAAAAGGTAAAAGATTGGAAGGGGAAAAAAAGAGTACTAAAATCCTCAGAAGAAACACAGGTTATTGCAGCTGTTAATCAGGAAAATAGCTACATATATGGATATAGCAGAAATGATATAGGGCTGAATTCAGTATTAAGCAACAAAGATTCTCAAGACATTCGTAATTATGAAAAGTGAATAGGCATGGAATTTTATATGCTCCAAATGTGGAGGAAGAACAACCAACCCATTGGTGGAAGACAGTCCTTAGAAAAGGCAAAACTTTTCTGTTACCCAAGTGGTAAAAAGTGGCCAAAGAGAGAGTGCCACTAGTGAGAGTTATAAGGCCTGCATATGAGGATTTGTAAAATGTGATGGCTACTGTACTTTGTGAGTATCATATTGCAAATGAGGAAGTTGTGGAAAGATTAGGTGCTCAGAGCCTGTAATGATAAGGATGAAGTAAATCACTAAAAATAGTTATGAAGGTGGTTTTTTTCTCATGTAAAATTTACAAGTGCTGTTTGTATTTCATAAGTCTCTATTTCATCATTGTTTTTTCATGTAGCTGTCAGTAAAAGATAAATATTTTCAGGTATCTTGGAATTGTTTGGTCTGTACACTGGAAAACAAGCCAGCCAACTCTAAATGTTCAGCTTGCTTTACTCCAAAGCCATCATCCAATGGAGTAATATCAGAACCTACAGCAAGCCTTGAGAATCCTTCATTAGCATGTGAAGGAAATAAGAACATTCAGATGTCATCAGCTGTATCACCTCATTTAATAACCAGTTCAGCCTCTCCAGAAGCTGAAAAAATTCCCAATATCATTTATGGAAATGGAAAACGTCCATTGGATGCAACACCTGGAAAAAGCTGCAAAATTGGGTAAGTGTGCTTGTTAGAGTTATTTTATTATTACAATTACAAAATCAAACTATAGAAAAAAACTACAATGTATGGAAAAGTTTTGTCAGTCTTTAACATTGTCAGTACGTCAACAAACAAAAAGGAACTTGATTTCTTGGTGTTAACTTTATCGAAAGGTCTTCCCTAGAAGAGTAAGAATGTTCCTCAACAGTTTATTAAACTTATTTTACTAATAGAGATGATAATCCTGTCTATTACTATAGCAGTGAAAGCCAATGAAGCAACCATTTCCAGTTTAATGTAAAATATAGTACAAACAATTTTAGAGAACTGGTACCATTTCTGGGTGGCCAAAACCTTCTGTCTCTTCACTTTTAAAACAATTAGTCATGTGAAGACTGAATTTCAGAATTTTTTGGTTACCGGGAAGCAAGAGTTCATGGCAGAAATAAAGCCTTTTGTCTCTGCCATTCTAGTATCTAATAATTCTACAAAGTAATGGGCTACACTTGTCCTTCCTTTTGGAAGGGAGAAAAAAAAACACCAATTGGACATGGCTACCAAGCAGTGTGGGACCACTAAGAGAAAAATCTTTGACAGGACAGCCATGGTTGAATTTTACGCTAGGGTTCACCTCCACAATATTATAACTTCTAGTATGCTGGAAGTTGATAGAGAGTTTCCTGTGACTTCCAGAACAATGTGTGTTGCAGTAGCCGAAACAGTTATGCAGATCCTATGAGGAGCACTCTATGACTTTCTGGAGTGTTGTGTTAAGGCTCAAAAGGTAGCATTGATGGCCTCCAGCATATTGCTCCCCAGTGTGACCTCATTACATTCTTCCCCATTCTGTCAGGACCCTTTTTAAGAGTCTGTTGTTGCACAACTTATAGAACGAGCCCAACAACAGAATTGCACAGTTGCTGCTAGGGGATCCTTCCAGCAATGGAAGAAGGGACAACAGTAGTAGCAGCGACCCTTTTTAAGTGGACAGAGATGCTCCTACCAGGGAAAAGGAAAATCAATTTCTGGACTGCCCATTAGGGAAGAGAAGAGGTGGAGCCCAAAATGACTTGCATGGTCAGGGGTCATCTTCTACAACATCACATGCAGTGGAAGTCCTCCCTTTTGGGACACAGTATTAATTTCAGTGGGCTGGTATGGAAATGACCTCACTCTCCTGTGAAGGGGTCTCTCCAAAAAGCAGACCTCTCCTTGGAATAATATGTGAGAAGACTCTCTGAAAAGGATACAGAGAGAAAGACTTGTTTATTCACCACCAAGCATGTCTCTTCAGCATCCCCAAGAATGATTCCTCTGAATGAAGGGTGATCCTCGACCTATCAAGTTTTAATAAGTACATTGTTTGCCACAATTTTTGGATCACTGCGTTGCTCAAATATGTTCGCTCATTCTGCAAGAGATCTGGTCCCCCTTGTATTGGGACCACCTTGACGTGGTGAGGGGGCTCTTGAACCCTAGGAATTTCTTCCCGAGTTCAAACCCAAGAGTCCCAAACATCATATATATCATATATTTCTAAGTAATTGGATTAATTTTTATGTTATTTTCCACCTTTGCTGAAATTAACTGGACCTGTTAAACAGAAAAGATATCATAGCTGGGACTGGGTTTTATATCTGAAGCTAAATAGTGGGGACCGTGGCAGGACCATCAACTGCCCGATGATGTTCGGACCTGAATGATATCAGGCGGAACTATTTTGCAGGGCTGGACCACGGATTCCAGGGGGGTCTAGTTTTGTGGATAGGACTCTCAGCATTCTGTCCGGTTTGCCCATAATGTGATTAGGGTGGGGATGATTGTATTCTTGTAATACTCTCAGTCCTATCAAGCGGGTTTGGCTTACACTTGGGCCATTCTAATCATGTTGTGCCATCCCCTTTTGGGTAGGGTAGGGACGCGGACATTTGGGAGTCGTTTCTCACTTGTGCCATTAGTGGAAGAATAAACTCCATGAAAGGCTGATGATATCTTTTTAAGGTTTTCAGGTTTTTTTCTCTTTCATCTTTATAATATCAAAAAGTAAAGATTCAAGTACCCCTGGGCCCTTTGATGGTAGTGAATCGGCACAGTTGATGACTGCTGGAACCTCCCCTGACAACCTTTCTCTGGAAAAATCTAAAAAAAGGATTTTGACGTAGGAAAAATCTATTTCTGGGTGATTGGCTCGTGTCGCCCTATGAAAGGATCCTTAATATCATTCTTTCTAGGCAAAATTAATCTAAAATTACCAGAGAAAACCAAAATTAAGAAAATGTCAGTAAAACTGACTCGCTCACTCTATAAAAGAAGTGTCGGTATGAGAATAGGGGCGAGTGGGATCACTACCACGAGACATTCACCATTTAGACCTTCCAATCAAAATCCCCACTAGAGAGAGCTGATACTAACGGGGTGAGTGCGGCCGCTACTACTCTACTAGGGACGCCACGGACAGCAGCGCCCCTAGCGGTCATCCTTAATCTATGAACATCTTGTCCTGCAGGGAGGGCAAACAAATACAGGGTGGGTTTCATAGGGCGACACGAGGCCAATCACCCAGAAATAGATTTTTCCTACGTCAAAATCCTTTTCTGGGCTCAGCTCGTGTCGGCCTATGAAAGAGTACCAGAGAAACAGACAAGATGGGAAAAAGGACAAATGAAAATCAGTTGTAAAAAAGAGAGATATAATATAAGTGAATCAGATATATTACAGAATACAAACTAAGTACTTAAAGCTAACTTATTCTAAACAATGACATAAAAAGAAAGCCAATAATATAAAGTACTTAAAATTAACTTATATTAAACTAGTAATATACATAATGCAATGCAATTAAACAAAATATGCATTCCTTAAATTAGGTATTTACATAATATATACAAACACATTGTGTCCTACCCCTAGCATAAAAATAAGGGTAGGTACACTGAAGTACATTATAAGTACATAGTGTGGATGTCCCTAGCAAAAAAAATAAGGGACAATCCACCAATATGATCTCAGCGGCTAAGGCTAGAGTATCCGAGTAGCATGGCGATAGGGTGAGGCATGTTGGACGAGGTAGGTAGAAAGGAGACCTGGATCTATACTATGACTACTATGCAGTATCAGGAGAAACAATGTTTCCCGCTGCTACTGCAGAAAATTTTAAAGATTCCAAGGACTTTAGGTAGTGATGTTTAAAGACTGTCGGAGATTTCCATCCATATACTTTTTAAGATCCTCGAAGTTCATATGTTGAAAGTAGTTCATTGAGGTGGCTACTCCCCTGATGTCATGTGCTTTTGGAAATGAATCAGGATTGGCTTGTTTAATGAAGTAAAGGATCTGTTGTCCAATTCCTTTTACTGATAAAGTACCACCTTTTTCTCTCATGAAGAGAGAACCTGAGGATCTTGAGGATGTGCGAGATAGAAAGGCTCTTAAAGTTGATACTGGGCAGAGAGAAGGATCTTGTGGAAGTGGGATGACTTTTCCAAGGAGCCCACCTTGCAAGAGGATCCTCATTTTTAGCCAAAAAACTACGATCCGGAGCAAGCAGAACTTCTCCTGAGGGGAGGAATTCCACATGACCCGCATCTCTGGATAGAGCCGACAGTTCTGAAATTCTGGCTCCTGAAGCTAGGCTTAATAAGAATAACGTCTTCCTAAGAAGCATTATGATGTACAAGACGAGTTGTCAGTATCTGATGCTAGTTTGAGGACATCATTTAAGAAACCATGAGACTGCAGTAGGCCTTTGAGAAGGTCTAAGTCTAGCACAGGCTTTAGGAATAGACGTAAAGTAAGATTCAGTTAAGGTCTATCTGGAAACCCAAACTGGAAGATCTTCAAAGCCGATTTTATGAGTAGTAATAGTGCTAGCTGCTAAACCTTTTTCAAACGGATCTGAAAAAGGATATAGCTAAGTTAACTGTCATGGTTGTAGTGTTTGATTCTTTCAGGAAGGATGCTAATTTTTTAACAGCTGAGTCATATTGTCTAATAGTTGACTCTCTCTTATCTGATTCTAGGAAGAGGATGTTTTGTGGATCAATGTTAGCATCTCTTTGCAGCAAACAAATTCATGAAGTCCATAAAGTTAGGGTCTGAAGAATTCCTGAGGAAGCGAACACAGTCCTCATTTGTACTGATTGTGACAGCTTGGGATTGGGAATCCGTTGAGGTCGGAGACCCAATTCCAGAAGCAGAGGATACCAGTTGCTCTTGGGCCAGTCTGGAGCAATCAGGGCTACTAGTCCCTTGAAAGTCCTCAGCTTGCTCAAGACTTTCAAGAGAAGATTCACTGGAGGAAAGACATAAATTTTTCTCCACTGATTCCAATCTAACGACAGGGCGTCCGTGGCATAAGCCAGAGGGTCCAGGTTGGGGGCCACATAGCAAGGGAGCTTGTGGTTTTGCTTGTGAAGCGAAGAGATCTACTTGGAGATCTGGGACTCTCCGGTCATATACCACTGGAATGACCTGTCCGTCCAGGGACCATTCTGATTCCAGGGGGGAGGGACCGACCGGGACAAAAGCGTAATGCTATCACATTTCTTACCCCCGCCAGGTGAGTGGCGGACAGATGCCATTTGTGTTTGTCTGCTAGTGCAAAGATGGCTATCATGACATGGTTCACATGTTTGGATTTGGACCCTCCTCTGTTGATGCAATGAACTACCACTGCACTGTCCAAAACTAGTCTTAGATGAGACTTTTTCGGGGAAGAAGTCTCTTCAGGGTAAGAAAATACTGCCATTGCCTCCAGACGTTTATGTGGAGCTGGCGGAACTGAACTGACCAAGTCCCCTGAACTTGTTTGAATTGAGAATATCCCCCCCACCCCACCCGGACAGGGAGGCATCCGTGTGAATGGTTAACACTGGAAGGGGATATTGAAGGGGTACTAGTTTGGCCAGGTTCTTCACTTTTGTCCATGGACGGAGCTGATTGCGAAGGATCTGTGGAATTACTGACAACTTGTCTCGAGATTTGGCGTTTGCTCTCGACCGCCAAACCTCGGTTTATATCTTTCAGCCTTGCTTTTCAGGAGGATGTCTGTCACCGAGGCAAACTGAAGAGAACCTAGGATTCTTTCCTGGCTTCTCCTTGATGTTTGTTTGCATTTGAGAAATTGTTTCACAGACTTGGCTATTTCTTTCCGTTTGACCACTGAATTGACAGATTGTGGGAAGACAAATCCCATTGGATTCCTAGCCACTGAAAACGAGACTCTGGAGTAAGTCTGGATTTCGTCTTGTTTTATCTGGAACCCCAGATGTTCCAGAAATTGAAAACTACCTTTTTTGTGGCTTTGAGACATTCCTCGACTGTTGGTGCCCAGATCAACCAATCGTCGAGGTATGCTGCTACCATTATCCCCTGAGTTCTCAATTGTTGAACCACCACTTCTGCTATTTTCGTGAATACCCTGGGGGCTACATTCAGACCGAAGGGCATCACTTTGAATGAGAACGTCTGATTTCCTAGTTTGAAGCCTAGGATGGGCGGAAGTGCCTGCTATAGGGATATGATAGTATGCGTCTGTAAGATCGATGGAGCATGTGACGGCTCCACGAGGAAGTAAGGTCCTTACCTGCGAGATGGTAAGCATTTTGAACTTGTCGCAACGAATGAAAGAGTTTAGCTTTGACAAGTCTAAGATTACCCTTCTTTTTGTTGAGCCTTTCTTTGGCACGCTGAATAAGCGACCTTGAAATTTTAGATGCTTGACTCTCGCAATAGCTCCTTTCTGAAGGAGTTCGCTCGCATAATCTGTCAATTCCTTTGAAGGTTCCTGATAAAAGGATTTGATTGGAGGGGGATCTTTGATCCAACTCCAACCCAATCCCTTGGACACTATGCTCTGTGCCCAATTGCTGAAACCCCCACCTGTGACGGAAGAGGAACAGCCTCCCTCCCTCCGAAACCTGGGGAGCCTCACTGTTGTTGGGCGGGTTGACCTCCACGCCCTCCTCTGAACTGCCTACCCCTTGTCGCTCTTCCTGTGCCACGCTGGCGAAAGTGGCCTCTCGCTCTGCTACCTCTCGACTGCCTATTAAAGGGAGGGTAAGCCTGACCTTCATACATAGGGTTTGAAGGCCGGCGAGAGTGCGTAGGAGGTCGAGGGTTGCGCTGGGGAGACAACAGGAGGATGGGCTGGGTCTGTTTTGAGGTTGAAGGTTGTCCCTGTTGGGTAACTGGGACGGCCTGAACGAACTGCTGTTGCTGCTGATGTTTTTGGTAAGGCTGGAACCTTTTACCAGACTTCTTTAGTTTCTTACCAGCAGCGGGGGCGGATTCTTGTTTCCTCTTAGAGGAGATACCCCACCTAGCTCTAAGGCTCTGGTTGAGCCTAGCAGCCTCATGGTGCACCCTCATTCACAGCGGACTCTGGGAAGAGGTCCGCCCCCCACATGCTGGAAGCCAGGAGTCTATTAGGTTCGTGCCTAATAGTGCATTCCTGCAGAACGTGCTTTCGGCAGTTTCCTCCTAGCTTGGAAGAAGTCGAAAGCATCCGTCTGAACTGTTTGAAGCTGAGACTTGGCCAGAATCTTAAATAGAGGTTCTGTGCCATACGATAGAGCAGCCATCTCAGTGATAATTAGAGAGTTGAGGGATCTTCCAAACCTAGTTCGGGCGTCGAACTCTGCCTGGATCAAGGTATCAGGCAGCCTTGGAAGCTTTTCGCCAAACTGGTCCATTGCACAGTCCGGTTTGAGCTTACCAAGCGTGAATGTGGCAGGCAAGTTCTCCCACAATTCTCCGAAGGCTGGAAAGAGCGGAGAAGTAGAATCCGCTTCCCTCAGCTGTGGCATGGGCTCATCCTTGAGGACTGCCTGAAGAGTCGCTTTCCACTATTTTTGGTAGCGAACGGGAAGAGAAGCCTCCCCTCCCGTCTCGTCCAAAAATAGTTGAAAGGACTCTTGAAAGCCTGGAGCTTAAGTGTTGGTACACTCCCAGTCCCTCAAGGCAGTGAACCCTTATTCCCGGGCTGAGCGTGCTCTCTACTATAAAGCACGTTTTCTTCTTCTGGAGATCTTGTCCTCCCTAGTGAGGGCCGCCACGGTCAGCCCTAGCATATCCAATGAAAGGTTGAGTCAATCCCGGAGGATATAAAAACTCGAAGTCCTCAATCCTTCGAGTTCCACACTCCGGGACAGAGATCATACCGTCCTTGAATGGAGCGTAAGCGGCCACTCTCCATGGGTTATCCATGGAGAAGGCTGGTAGCGACTCATAAGGAGGTAGCTGGAGAATGCCAGCACCTGCTACTGGGGAGACTGGATGAGGAGCCTGAGCAAGCCCAGCTACTCGGTCCTCATTCTCTCTAACTCTGTTAGAGAGATCTTGGATGGACTGGCCCGACTGACTAAGGGTGCTCGACAGCTGTGCAAACATCTGTTCGAACTTGGTTCCGAGGGCGGAGACCTGCGAGCCTACCATCTCTCCTACCTGTTGCATCACCACTGCTGAGAAGGCAGGTGTGATCAAAGGTGCTTCGATCCCGCTACTCCAACCGGCGTTGCCGGAGTGGATGCGGTGGAGGCCGGAGAAGGCATTGGCTCAGGCAGGAGCGCGAGCCTTCTCCTTAGAAGCCTTGGCTTCTAGAAGCTCTTGGAGTATGAAGAGCTCGGCTTAGCCTTCACCGAGTTCAGGCATAGGAAGTCCCCGAAGAACTTCTTAACTGAAGAAGACGACGACGACTTTTTAGAAGTCATCTTATGGGAGGGTCTTCTGTTCTCTCTGTCCCTTCACCTTTGGGGGTACAGAGAGAGCGGGAGAGCGGGCAGGGATCTCAGATCCCGTAAAGCCTTGGAAAGAAGCAGTAGAAGGGACAGGAGAAGATCCAGGAGCGCCCAAGGAAAGACCTTGGGCGCCCGACACACCTACCTCAACCAACAAATCCTCCGCACCTACCGCCATAGGCTCAATATTTAGGTCCAAGGTTGCAACGTCTGGGACCGGCTCTTGCGTGGCCACGGCCCCGAACGACTGCTGCACCTCTTGCTGGATGGAGGCGATGAGAGGGGTGCAGAGATAGGGTCCAACGTATCCTGTTGATTTGCCGCCGGGGAAGATCAGGACGGCCAGCTTCTTATCCAAGATGTATGACTGGCCCTTGGCGGCGTTCTTCCCGAAGCCGCCCACCCAAGCCTTCAGGGTTGCTAGGGCGACTTCCCTCACGCCGGCGGCCTGAAAGAGAAGGCGAAATGAAGCTTCTAGTGGTGGGGACGGGTTTAACAAGCTTATGACTAAGTGTTGTTAGTAATACGATAAAGAAGTCTAAAATCGACTTACCCCCCCCCCACCACCATGACTGACAAGGTCATAACAGAACTGGCGGGCAGGGCTTCCGGGTTCAGAACGATCATGGCGTTGTGGGTCGTAGCACACGCGGCGTGAGTTCTGCACTCATCGTGGGCGGCAGGGGTTGTACAGAGTCGCATTGCACCCCCTAGGACCTGACAGTTGGTAGCCTGTAAGTGGAAAGATACATAAGCATCAGGAGAACACTTACAGCCTAACAATTGCTCCGCTGCATGCCGGAGCGAGAAAGTTAGATTAAACCAGAGCCCCGCCATAATACGTGTGGTAACAAGATGGTTTGGAGTTTGTCCCAAGGCTACGCCGGAGTACAGAGAAAGAATCCAACCAGGTGTGGTGGTGAAAATATGAAACCACGACGGAAAACGACGGAGATGGTATACACACAGTTTTCTATATACTAAAAATTCACCGTAAAATTAGGGTATATCCTTATATATATAAACGAAATAAATACGTATCAATCTTTTCCCCGTCTACTAAGAGTGCCCGGGTAAGCAAGCTCTCCTCCGGTAGCGGGAAAAAAGGGAAGGATATAGTAGGCAAGCAATAGACCACTAGTAGTGACCACACCCGCTGGCGGAGCCAGACGAACTATACCAAAGGTGCCCGGCTGCGGCGGAAGGCTCCGTTCGTTATAGTAGGGGAAAGGTGGGACTGAGCAATGGGGGGGAGGGTTCCCGGCGTAACGCGGCGGGAGAGAGAGGGGGGGGGGTTGGCCTACTCCTCCCCGTCCCAACAACTACCCGCGTCGGTGACCCGGTACCCGAAACAAGTGGTCGCCCTATACCCCAGCTGGGAAGAACCCTGGCCTCCTCAGAGAAGGAGGGAGGAAGGCTACTGAGGTTGTCATGGCAACCAAGGGGTTCCACCCCAGACCCCTCCCTATACCTGGTAGGGAGGGAAGGGGAAGGGTAAGGGTGCGATGGAACACGTGACCGCAAGTGGCCTAAGCCGCGATAGCAACACAACTGTGGGAGGGCCACTTGGAACAAGGCTGTACCAATACATGGGACATGCACCTAGGCTAGCCTAACACCCTAAATAGAACAATAAAATTACATAGTAAAAGGTGGAAAAGACACTTTTTAGTAAAAGAAAAAGAAGCCCAGGAGGAGGCAAACTGTTCGAGGAACAGTATGACTACTCGGAGCCAGCGATAGCCGATGAAGAGCAAGAGCCGGGATGCTGGGCCAGAACACAGAATAGCCCTAAATACCAAACTAAGAGAAATGGTAAACGGGCTAACCTAGCTAAAAAGGCGATGTAAAACGATGACCGTGATATAGTAAGCCCATAAGTACAAGAAGTCCCAGTATGGAAGACGCGGGAATTCTTAAACATGAGGCAGCATGGCGCCGCCACGAGTCGACCGGGAAACCGTATATGACCTATTAGAAGGAAAATACTGGTCCCTGGAAGACTAAAATACGGTAAATACTACTTATGAGGCACTTAACTTAGCCGATGCGATGGCAGCACGTTCCATGATAGATAAGGAGGTAAATCCAAAGATATACAGCACAAGTGAAAAAATGCGTACAACCGCGTACTGTCTAATAATTAAGGATGACCGCTAGGGGCGCTGCTGTCCGTGGCGTCCCTAGTAGTAGTAGTAGCGGCGCCATCACCGCCGTTAGTATCAGCTCTCTCTAGTGGATTTTTGATTGGAAGGTCTAAATGGTGAATGTCTCGTGGTAGTGATCCCACTCGCCCCTATTCTCATACCGACACTTCTTTTATAGAGTGAGCGAGTCAGTTTTACTGACATTTTTCTTTTCTTAATTTTGTTTTTTTTCTGGTAATTTTAGATTAATTTTGCCTAGAAGAATGATATTAAGGATCCTTTCATAGGCCGACACGAGCCGAGCCCAGAAAACCCTCCAGTGTAATTACACTGAAACCCTATGCTCCAGTACTGAGTAAAGGGAAATTGAGCAGAAACATATTTAAAATTGGACCGGGAATATTTGAGACACTTATGATAAGTATTTTATCTGGGCTCAGTTCGTGTCGCTTCGTGAAATAATCCTTAAGTTCATTATTTCTAGGTAAAATGATACTAACATTATACCAGAGAAAAAATAAATTCAGGAGGGGATGTCAGAATAAACTGACTCGCTCACCCCTAAATAAAAAGAGGGTGTTCGGTATGGTTTCTGGGGCGAGTGAGACCACTACCACGAACCTCTTGTCATTTAGAATTCTCCATCATCAGAATCCCCCTCCTGAAAGAGCTGATACACAGTCGGAGTCAGCAACTACTACTACTACGCTACTCAGCACGCCGACTGCAGCGCCTCTGGTGGCCATCCTTTTTCGTTAGCGAACTTGGAGAACACGTGATTTTCATTCCTGTGTTATTTGTGCTCTTTTCTTGGATTTTTAAGCACCATGGAACTAGCAGCTATCGCCGCAGCTAAGTTAAGTACCCCAAAAGGTTTAAATCAAGTTTTTTGTCAGCCAGGAACTATTTTTACTGTTTTTTAGGTCCGATAATAGTTACCTGGTCTGGCGCATGGCGACCGAGCCGGCTCGTCTCATATTTGGTTAGATTCCTCGGTCTCCCATACCGTGGTATCTATCCAGTGTAATTTTACCTTTATTGTGGGTTCTATCACGTGATACATAAGTTCCCGATTTATATATATATATATTTTACATCGTATTATTCAGAAATCCTTTGCCTATACCTTAGATTAGTGTTCATGCATGCATGTCTCTTTGTCTAGGCATTTAGGCTTATGAGTGATTCTTTTATGTCTTCTAGTCCAGCATCCTGGCCATTGCCCTCCGTTTTACGTGTTGGCTAAGGCTAGCTTTTGAGCAGTCGGCCTGTTTCCTTCAGGAAACTAGCCTACTTCTCCTGGATGTCCTCTTTCTCTCTCACTCGTGATTTCCCTCTCTCTCTTTTGCGATGTAATTTTATTTAGGGGTTTGCATGTTAGGGCGATCAGCTAGCGATTTTATTGCATTATCACCCATGGTCCACCTGCGATCAGTTTGTTGCATTATCGCCTTTTGGTCCTTTCGAGCTCACGTGGTCGCTCCACTTAGGCAGTTTTGTTGCATTCTCACCACCTGGTCCACATACGATCACGTCGAGCCACTGGTCGCCCTAGTCCCAGTCCCCTTCTCTTACTCCCTTGCGGAGGTGGGGGTCTGTCCTTGCTTGCTTACGGTCGCTATAGCAACCATCCGAGCTCTACTCCCCCCTGTTAGGCAGGTCACGGGAGTTTTGGGACAGCAGGGAGTACTGTAGGATCGCACATGTTCTCTTTGAGCTTCGGAGGGGCTCCGGTGTGATCAGGGAGGGGTTGGCCACCCCCTCTGTTTGCATCAGTTCTTCTCCGGCGTTCTTATGCTATGATTCCTCTTCCCCCCCCCTCTTTCTTCTAGTTATATCCCTTCGTCTGCTGACGGAGCGCCTGCTTGTTATCCGGGTGCCCCGGCGGTTGGCGGTGGGATAGCTGGCTCCGCCAGCTATAGTAAGGGAAGAGGTATTAGTCGATCTTACATGGTTTCCCCGTTATGTACTGTGTCCCTTTGTCTACTGACGGCTTGCTATCCGAGCGCTCCGGCGGTTGCCTTAGGGGTTCCTACGGCGGAGCTACACGCTCCAACTTATTTTAATTTTAATTATTTTATTTAGTTTTAATTATGGGTAATCCTCTCTTGTTCTCCGGCGTGGTGTACTCCTCCTTGAAACTCAATTATGGGTGTAAGAAACGTATCTGGTCTACTTAATCCTCTCCGGTGTACACCGGGGGCTTTTTAACCAGTTACCAGGTCCCGTGGACCTTCTGCCACACGGATTACAGGGGGGGGGGGTTATGCCCAAAAATTTTATACTACTCCGGCATGCAACGGAGCATACTAACGGGTCCTGTTAGTGTATAACGTTGATACTTATGTATCTATCCACTTACAGGCTACTAACTGTCAGGAGGCCGGATGCAATGCCGTCCTCCAGGACCCCTGTGGGCATGAAGTCTGCAGGTCTCATGCTTCCTGTGCTGTCCGTCATCACAACCTGATCGTCTGGCACCATGAAGCCTGCTCCATCTGCTTTGAGTTGGTGGAACAGTTTTCGGACGGAGTAAGTATATACCGGAGTAGCATTTTCTCTTTCCTGGTATATACTATCACGGATTTTGCGTTATAATATATGGTCATACGTGTCAAATGTTAATGATTCGTCCTTGAGGCTTCGTTGTAAGGACTACAATGACCCTCTCTTTCAGGCTGTCGCTGTTAAGGAAGCCGTGCCGGCTACCCTTAGGGCCTGGGTAGGTGGCTTCAGCAAAAACGCGCCGAAGGGGCAGCCTTACATACTTGATAAGAAGTTGGCTGTCCAGATCTTCCCAGGCGGCAAGTCGACTGGGTATGTAGACCCCGCTGCAGCAGCTCCGACGATTGCCACGATTCAGCAATAGGTGGAGCAGGCCCTGATGGAGGGAGGGAGCCAGGACATCGTGGCGGACGTCGCGACTCTGGACCTGAATATTGAGCCAATAACTGTAGGTGGAGGTGAGTTATTGGTTGAGGTAGGTTTGCTTGGCGCCCAAGGGCTTCCCTTGGACGCTTCTGGATCGTCTTCTCCTGTCCCTTCATCATCTTCCTTCCAAGGCTTCACGGGATCAGAGATCCCCGATAGGACGCCTGCTGCCTCAGTAGTCCCCAAAGTCAAGGGACAAAGAGAGCAGAAGACCCTGCAGAAGACGTCGTCTTCTTCATCCTCTCGTAAGTCTCCGGCTCACCATCCCAGAGCAGAGAAAGCGAAGGCCTCAGCTTCGCACTCAAAAGGGTTGAGAGGTAAATCCTCTAAAGAGAAGGCCCGCGCTCCTGCCGAGCCAGTACCTTCTCCCTCTGCTGGAGCTCCTCCGGTGACCCCTGCCGGGGCCGGTCTTGCTGGTCCCTTCGATCCCGTGGCTTTTACGGCAGGGGTCATGCAGCAGGTTGGAGACATGGTCGGATCTTTAATGAACACAAGATTCGACCAAATGTTTCACAGATTTCTACCACTTTGACTCAGTCCGGCCAGTCGATTCAGAATATTTCTGAGCGTCTGACGGACCAGGAGATCGGCTGGCAGGGCTGAGCCAAGCACCTCAAGCCGTTCTCCCTGTAGCAGGCGCCGGAGTTGCCTCGTTGCCTGACTACAACACCCTTCCCGCCTTCTCTATGAGCAATCCTTGGAGGGTAGCAGCCTTTGCTCTCTTCAAGGATGGCATGATCTCCATCCCGAACTATGGAACTCGTCGTATCGAGGACTTCGAGTTCCATCCCGCCGGCCTACAACCTCCTTTCATGGGGTATGCTAGGCTAACGGAGGCTGCCTTGAATAGAGAAGACAAGATCCCTAAGGAAACTGTTTTATACAGTCGGGATCAGGCTCAAAGGGAATGGGTACGTTTCCTGGAGGATTGGGACTGTACTCAACACAAACTCCAGGCATTTAAAAAAAGTCCTTTTACGATCTTGCTACGGAGGAGGAGGCACCACTCCCCTTCACAACAAAGATAGCGGAGATCACCTTGCAAGCTGCCATGAAGGATGAACCCCTTCCTCAGCTTAAAGAATCAGACCTGACGTCCCCTCTCTTTCCAGCTTTTGGGGAACTCTGGGAAGACCTGCCAGGTACGTTTACAGTGGGAAAACTCAAACCGGACTGTGCCATGGATCAGTTCGGTGAGAGACTCCCTAGGCTTCCGGATAACCTTATCCAAGCCAAATTCGAGGCGAGGACAAGGTTAGCCAGGACTCTAAACCCACTGGTAATGACAGAGGTTGCTGCATTGACCTACGGTACGGAGCCTTTATTTAAGCTCCTGGCTAAGTCTCAGACACAAACGGTACAGTCGGATCTGTACGCGTTTGTGGTAGCTAGAAGAAACTGTAGGAAGCATGTCCTGCAAGAAGCTACAATTCGGCATGAGCCGAACAAGCTGCTTTCTTCCAACATCTGGGGGGCTGACCTCTTCCCAGAATCAGCTGTGAATGAGGTACAGCACGAGGCAACTAAACTGAACCAAAGTCTAAGAGCTCGGTGGGGTCTTTCCAGCAAGAGGAAACCGGAGAATCCTCCTGCTAGTGCTAAGAAGCTTAAAAAGACCAAGAGGTTCCAGCCCTATCGGAAGCAGCAGCAGCAACACTTTGTGCAAGCAGTTCCGGTTTCTCAACCCGCACAACCGACAACTGCAAAGGGGCAAAACCAGCCCATCCTCCTGTTGGCTCCACAAAACCAACCCTCGACCTCCTATGCGGTTTCAGCGGCTTTCAACCCTCTTTTTGAAAGTCAAACCTTCCAAACCTTCAATAGGTTTGCAAGGGGAAGCAGGGCTAGGAGTTCCTTTCGCCAGAGAGGGTGGCGGAAGGGCAACCCAACAGGGGGAACAAGCCACTTCCGTGGGGGGCGCGGAGCGCGCCCTGCACAACAGCAGTGAGAACCCTCAGGTAGGAGGGAGGCTGTTCCTCTTCCGTCACAGGTGGGGGTTCAGCAATTGGGCACAGAGCATTGTGTCCAAAGGGCTGGGATGGAGTTGGCTCAAAGGTCCCCCTCCATCCAAATCATTCCTTCAACTACCAACAAAGGAATTGACAGATTATGCGAAAGAGCTCCTTCAGAAAGGGGTAGTGTCAAGAGTCAAGCATTTAAAGTTTCAAGGACGCTTATTCAGCCTGCCAAAGAAAGGCTCATCAAAAAGAAGAATAATCTTAGACTTGTCCGGCTAAACTTATTCATGATTCGTTGCGACAAGTTCAAATGCTGACCATCTCGCAGGTGCGGACCTTACTTCCCCGTGGGGCCGTCACCACCTCTATCGATCTTACAGACGCATACTATCATATCCCAGTAGCGAGACACTTCGGCCATACCTAGCTTCAGGTTGGGAGACCAGGCATTCTCTTTCAAAGTGGATGCCCTTCGGGCTGAAGCGTAGCCCCCAGGGTATTCACGAAAATAGCGGAAGTAGTAGTGCAACAACTGAGATCACAACGATAATGGTAGTAGCGTGCCTCGACGATTGGCTGATGTGGGCACCAACCGTTGAGGAATGCCTCAGAGCCTCAAACAAAGTAATCCAGTTTCTGGAACATCTGGGGTTCCAAATAAACAGGACAAAGTCCAGACTCACTCCGGAGTCTCGTTTTCAATGGCTCGGCATTCAATGGGACTTGACCTCCCACAATCTGTCAATTCCGGTGGTCAAAAGGAAAGAAATAGCCAAGTCAGTAAGGCAATTCCTCAAGTGCAAAACGAGCATCAAGGAGAAACCAGAAAGGATCTAGGTTCACTCCAGTTTGCATCAGTAACGGATGTTCTGTTAAAGCAAAACTGAAAGACAAATCGAGTTTCGTGGCGCTCAAGAGCAAATGTCAAATCTCGAGACAAGTGTCAGTAATCCGCAGATTCTACGCAATCGTCTCTGTCCATGGGCGGAGACAAAGAACCTGTCCAAGTCAGTTCCTCTTCAATATCCCCTCCGGCCGTTGGTTATCCACACAGACACCTCACTAAGTGGATGGGGAGGATATTCCCAGTTCAAGAAAGTTCAGGAAACATGGTCACCTCAATTCCGCCAGCTTCACATAAACGTATTGGAGGCCATGGCAGTATTTCTCACTCTGAAGAGGCTTCTTCCAGCAAGAACTCTTCATACAAAGCTGGTCTTGGACAGTGCAGTGGTAGTGCACTGCATCAACAGGGGAGGATCCAAATCAAAAACATGTGAACCATGTCTGATAGCCATTTTTTTTCTCTCTAGCAACCAAGCACAAATGGCACCTATCCTCCACCCATTTAGCAGGAGTAAGGAACGTGATAGCAGACGCCCTGTCTCGATCAAAAGTTCTAGAATCAGAGTGGTCCTGGACAACAAGTCATTCCAGTGGATACGCCGGAGTGTTCCGGGTCTCCAAGTAGATCTATTCGCATTTCAAGCGAACCACAAGCTCCCTTGCTATGTGGCCCCCAACCTGGACCCTCTGGCTTATGCCATAGACGCCATGGCCATAGATTGGAATCAGTGGGAGAAGATATACATCTTTCCTCCAGTGAATCTTCTATTGAAAGTCCTGAACAAACTCCAGGACAATTAAGGGACAAGTAGCTCTAGTAGCCCCGAACTGGCCCAAGAGCAACTGGTATCCTCTGCTTCTGGAATTGGTCCTCCGACCTCGACAGTCCCCATCCCCTCCCAAAAACTATCTCAAGTCAGTACAAATGAGGACTGTGTTTCACTTCCTCAGGAATTCTCAAAACCCTAACTTTATGGACTTTATGAAGTTTGCGGCTAAGAGAGATGCAAATATTGATCCTCAGAATATTCTTTTCTTAGAATCAGATAAGCGGGAATCAACTTTGAGACAGTATGATGCTGCTGTTAAGAAGTTAGCATCTTTCCTGAAGGAATCAAACACCAGAACTATGACAGTCAACCTGTCTATATCTTTTTTCAGATCCTTATTTGAAAAAGGATTCACAGCTAGCACTATTACACTAATAAAACAGCTTTAAAAGAAAATCTTTCAATTTGGTTTTCAAATAGACTTAACAGACTATACTTTACGGTCTAGTATTTCTAAAGCTTGTGCTAGGCTCAGGCCTTCTGAAAGACCTAGTTCAGTATCATGGTTCTTGAATGACGTTCTCAAGCTGGCTTCAGACACTGACAACATTTCTTCTACATATATAATGCTACTGAGGAAAACTCTGTTTTTGTTAAGTTTGGCCTCAGGAGCTAGGATATCAGAACTGTCGTGGAAAAGATCCATTCAAGACAGAAAATTATCGTCCCTTTGCATTGACATGTTGTTTGTGTAAGATCATGGAATAAATGGTGAACACGATTGATGTGGTACTTGGAAAGAGTTTAAATATCTGTCGCCAGCTCATGTGGTTTTCTAAGTATGCACTCCACAACTGATGTATTGGTACGAATGGAAATCTTCATATGTGAAGCTTTTGCGACAAGCAAGCATCATCACTGTTTTCTTTGATCTAGAGAAGGCTTATGATACAACCTGAGAGGCAATTTGCCCCTCTTTATTAAGGCTTTTAAAAAATAGGCTATTTCAGGTTCAGGTTGGAGCAACAATGTCAGATGTATTCAATCAAGGAGGAGGAGTACCATAAGGAAGTGTTTTAAGTGTAATCTTGTTTGCCTTGGTAATCAATGGGGTTTCTAAAATAATTCCCCCAGATATAACATATACCCTTTTTGTTGATGACCTGTCGATTTCCTTTGCAGCATCAAGGATGGCAGTGGCTGAACGCTGCCTTCAGCTCTGCATTGATAATATAGTAAAGTGGGCTGAGATTAATGGTTTTAGATTTTCTGCCAGTAAAACAGTAACTATGCACTTTTGTCGTATAAGGGGAATCCACCCTGATCCAGATCTATTCATTCATAGGCAGAGAATTCCGTGTGTTGGTGAAACAAGGTTTCTTGGTTTGATTTTTTATAGCAAGCTGACCTGGATTCCACATCTGAAATATATTAAGGCAAAATGCTTGAAAGCAATGAATTTGCTGAAAGTCTTGTCTCACACTTCGTGGGGTGCAGACCAAACTCTTATGTTGAGATTATATAAAGCCTCGGTCTTTTCAAAATTAACTTATGGATGTGAGGTGTACACTTCTGAGAAGCCAAATAGCCTTAAAATACTCAACTCAATTCATCATGGAGGAATACGGTTGTGTACAGGAGCATTTAAATCATCTCCTACTGAGAGCTTGCTTGTAGATGCTGATGAGGTGCCACTGGATCTTCATTACAAGCGTCTGCTGGTTCGGAGCTGGTATATATTCTAGAGGCTATCTAAGTCATTAACCAGCATTTGTATGAGAAAGGAAAGGCATTGGCAGTTTTACGAAAATCACCCCAAGAAACCTCATCCATTTGCTTATAGAGTAAATGTCATTGTTCGTGAATTAAATATGCCAAGGATCGAGATTGTACCAGCAAAAAAAAATTCAGTTAGTCCCCCCTGGAACTTCCCAGAGTAGGCAAAAATTCTGTAGATATTTTTTTAATTTTACCAAGACAGATTGTCCAGTGAGAACATGCGGTCAATATTTTTAGAACACTCCTTGCAACATGATAACTCCACTGCAGTTTTCACGGATGGCTCAAAGTCAGATGCTGGCACCGGCTTTGGAGTAGCCTTCCCTGATTTAGAGAGAAATGGCAGGTTATCACCTGTTGCATCGATTTTTACGGCAGAATTATATGCAGTTTTAAAGGCTTTAAAGGAAGTTTTTATTCGGAATGAAAATAATGTGATTATATATTGTGACTCGAGAAGTGTTCTTCAGTCGCTGGAATCTTTTAACCTTTTAAACCCTCTGAATTTAGATATATTGGAATGGCTGCTTTTACTGAAAAGAAGAGGGAAAGAAATAAAATTCTGTTGGGTGCCTTCCCATGTTGGGGTGGATGGGAATGAGAAAGCTGACCAACTTGCAAAGTTGGCAGTCAACTCCCCAGAACCCACAAGATGCCTACTACTATATTGGGATTTATGTCGTCTAGTAGGTCAGAGAATTAAAAAATGTTGGCAGTCCCAGTGGGAGGATATTTTAACTAATAAAAAAATGCGCAGTATCACGTCATCACATATGTTAAACCATTGATTTACGTGGATTGGAAAAGAGAATGGGCCTCAGTGCCAACAACAAATAAACTTAAAAACATAAAAAACTGAAGTGTATGCATGGAGGACATCCTCACAGGAGGAAAGATCAAAAGAGGTGATCCTAACAAGGCTCCATATAGGACTCACAAAATTCTTGCATGGTCACTTAATGTCAACACCACATGCTGACCCAATAAAGTGAATAAAGTGTAATGTCAAACACCCATGACAGTACAGCATTTACTTATTGAGTGCCCAAATTGGACCCAGCAAAGATCAATTTATCTACAGATTTCAAAAATGTAAAGTATTCTTGCTGAAAGCAAAGATTTTTCAATTAACCCTCAATTGCCGAGCCAGTATTTCCGAAAGTGTCTCCTGTATGACGGCGGCGTTCGCGAGTGAGCGCCGAAGAGGAAAAAAAAGTATTTTTCAAAAAATCACAGCACGCTTGATTTTCAAGATTAAGACTTCAGTTTTGGCTCCTTTTTTTGTCATTGCCTGAATTTTAGTATGCAACCATCAGAAATGAAAAAAAATATCATTATCATATGTAAATATTGGAATATAATCATATATAAATATTGGAATATATGACCGCAAAAAAAAAAAATTCATATATAATTGTATACAAATCGCGCTGTGAGCAAAACAGTTGAAGCTAATGAGTTAATTATTTTTTCGTTGTATTGTACACTAAATTGCAATGATTTTGGTATACAGTGGTCCCCCCGTATTCGGGGGGGATGCGTACCAGACCCCCCCGTGAATAGTTAGAATCCGCGAATGTTTGGAACCCCTATAAAAATGCTAAAAACAGCCTATTTTGTTAGTTAAAACTCAAGAAAAACCCACTACAAATTTTCATACATGGTTTTTTTAATAGTTTTATCACCAAAAGTGCATTTTATGATGAAATTCATCAAAAAAACCAGGAATTTGTGGATATTTATCATAGAAAAATACTGCGAATGCGTGAATTTTCCGCGAATAATGCAGGGAAACATTCTCGAGAGAAATCCGCGAATGTGTGAGTCCGCGAATCTGGAGAACGCGAATACGGGGGGTCCACTGTATAACAAATTGTAAAACGATCAAAGCAACACAGAGAAAATATTATCACAATATGATGCATGAATTCGTAATGCGCTGACATAAAAAAAATTTGTTTTCAAAAATTCACCATAAATCGAAATATTGTCCTAGAGACTTCCCGTTTGTTGCAAAATGAAGGTAATTGATTGAATATTACTAGGCCGTAAGTGTTATAGCTTACAATTGCAGTTTTCGACCATTTCTGTAGAGTTAAATTTGACCGAAGGTCGAATTTTTTTACAATTGCAGTTTTCGACCATTTCTGTAGAGTTAAATAAATTTGACCGAAGGTCGAATTTTTTCTATTTATCGTTATTTATATGGAAACATTTCAAAACCGATAAAAGCTACAACCATGGGTTGCTTTTGGTTGTATTCTATATAAAATTGCGCACATTTTCATTTATAAACTTTATGTAACGGCTAATATAAAATGGTGCAAACATTACGACAATCGGTTGAAAAATTTCTAAATTTTCGGAAGTTACCGCGCGGACGTAAGGAAAAAGTTTTTTCATAAATTCACCATAAATCAAAATATTGTGCTAGAGATTTCCAATTTGTTGCAAAATAAAGTTAAATGATTGAATATTACTAGAATGTAATAGTTTTAGCTTGCAATTGTGTTTTTCGACCATTTCGGTCGAGTCAAAAGTTGACCGAAGGTTGAAATTTTTGCACTTATCGTTATTTATATGAAAATATTTCAAAACTGATAAAAGCTACAATCATGAGTTGTTTTTTGTTGTATTCTACATGAAATTGCACACATTTTCATATATAATACTCCATGTAACGGCTAATATAAAATGGTGCCAAAATTATGTCAACGTGGCGAAATAATTTCCGAGATGTGTTGCTGATGCTTTTTAGTGCGAGAAGAAAGAAATTCGCGCTTGCGTGCCTGGGTAACGATTGTAAACAAAACAACGCCTTGATCCGTGAGCTCCCAGCATCCCCGAAGGCGCGTGATTCAAAAGTTTTCGCCTAGTAGGCCTATAACTATTTTTCCGCGAATTTTAAAAAAATTTTAAATAGACGTACCATACATCCAATCGGCACCCAACTGACAATTTATATCGACGTTTAATACGTCCAATCGGCGTTAAAGGGTTAAATGTGCAATGATTAAATAATGCAAATAACTAAGTTAATTAAATTGCGAATGCAAATGAAAACACAGAAAAATTGCGAAAATACCAAAATGGCAAAAAGTATTAATCACACAGAATATAAAACAAAAAGACACACTTCAATAAGAAAATGGATAAATGCACCAAAAATAAACACTTCAATAAGAAAATGGATAAATGTCCTTCAAATGAAACAAACACAAAACACAAAAATTTGCAATGTGTAAACCATGTAAATCTTTCACTCAACCGTTGTATCTATTTAGTTTATTTAGTTCTAAATACACCCATCGTAACCAATAGTTATTAGTTTTGACCAAACCATCATAACCATTAGATATTAGCTATTAGTTTTTACCTAACCACTGTTCCTATTAGTTATTAGTTGCAAAGAATAAAAATATAACACACTTTACCTTCTTGGTAT
>NC_061094.1:15151100-15177201 GCF_015104395.2 Macrobrachium nipponense | reverse complement strand
ATTTTTCCTAACTATACAAACCTGAGGTCCTTTAACAATAGGAAGGTACTAGCGGCAGCTGGGACGGTCCGTAAGCTTCGAACAAGGGAGAACGGTAGTTAACTGCTTGTCCGATCGTGCGCGCGCCCGAGCGCGCTCCGAGAGGTGAAGAATCACTTTTGCTTTAGGCCCATGCAAAAAAGTTGCAGAGTGAGGGGTGGCATGAGGTGGGACTATATGTAAAGGACCTCAGGTTTGTATAGTTTAGGAAAAATGCAATTTTTCGACAAATTGTCCATTTGTTCCGATACGTAATACAAACCCTCGGTCCTTTAACAATAGGAAGACTCACTTCTTGGTGGGAGGAATCTGAGTCTTTTTGGTGAACAGACTGGTGTTCGTCCAACCCTGGAGTGCCTCCCTGGTCGTAAGAGCAAGGGAGGGTATCCAAACCTCTGTCCGATTGATCGGGGTGTGCACCGCAGGATCAATGGTCAGACCTCTGGGCCAAGTACTAAGAGAGAGGCCAAGCGTATCTCTTCGTACCAGCAAGCAAGAACTTGTTCCTGTTTGCAAGAGACAATCATAAAATGATGGGTTTTGTCTCAATTTGGCATCCACTTCCTCCCCCTTGTTGGAGGAAGTGGTGGATATTTACTCCTATCCCTACTGAAAGGGATAGGATGGTGCTCTATTGAGTAGCTCACCTGCATCTCGTCCTTACCCAGCAGGGTGACGACCGTGTCCCTCTACCCAAAGGTAGAGGGAAGAAAAGATGGAATGGGAGTAGGTCTCAGCACTCTCATTCCTCATCCATTCTTACGGTCACACCAGGACTCGATGCTGTTCAGCCTGCGAGGGTCTGGGTTAACTACACAACGTGTTGAGCAACCACCAGTTTCCGGTTCCCAAGAAAAAGATCCAAGGAACTGTGGGCAATATCCTGAAGGTAGAAGGAGGTGCATGCGGTCCGGTTGGACCAGGCGCCTGCCTTCATTACCTGCGCCACGGAGAAGTTCTTGCGGAACGCGAGAGAATGATGAAGAGGCGTCCACACTCATCCTGGGTGTCGAGTTTCTTCAGACAGCTCCGTCGCACCTTCACAGGACAAAGCAGCATAGCCTTCGTATCGGAGGCGGTGACGTCCATTAGGGAGGTATTGTGAAGGACTCGAACCAATCGTCAGTTACCGAAGGGTTCTGAGTCTTCGCTACGAAGATCGGTACGAAATCGAGCGTCACAAATCCCCATCCCTTTGTGCTTGACTTCTCAAGAGAAGTCATGCAGTTTACCTAAGACGAAAAGAAGGGAATAGTCGTATGACCTATCCCTCTTCTCGACTTTGGTTATGTACAGTACTCATACTGACAAGCTATTAAGACGAAGTAATGATTGCTCTGGAACAACCGAACTAAGTCCACAGCATAGTTCGTAACTGACTCGGACGCTCTGACAGCTGCCGACTGACTGGTTCGGAATCAGTAGAGGCAAGTTTGTCCAAGCATCCGGGTAAGTCCACGTGACCTTCGCCCTCCTTTAAAGAGTTATGCTGAGAGACCAAACAAATAAATATTTGTTAGTCACCGATGCCGGACGGCGCGGCGATGATTCCTCTTAATGCATAAACTCAAAAGGCGAAAGTCAATTGCCTTCAAAAGACCGTGGTCCCGATGGCAAGAAAATCTCATAGACGTTGAATCTCAGCTTAAGGAGAAACAACACTATGTGACGTTGAAGACGAAGGTAGGCAATGAATGCAACCTACGTCTTCCATCTGAATCGAGAAGAAGGAATCTCAGATTCTAAACCTGTGCTTACAAATGACTGAAAACGCTAACCGCCATTTCATTGCTGTCCGTTGTGCAATGAAAGCGGGGCGTTCTTCAGTAATGAAACACAGGGGAGAGCCGCTTGAAGAACTGCTTCTCATGGGCTGAACGTTGGAAGTAGAGCTGGCAGGTGTGGGAGTAGGCGATGTCTTTCAATACATCTGCTAATCCGGGTGAACAATGAACAATTGTACACCTCCGATACAAGATGAGGGACAAACTCAGATTCCGCAAAAATCATTCGCATTATCGGGATAACGATGCAGCAAGAGACTATTACAGAATTCTGTTAACCGTGCGGTAAACAGAAAGATGAGAGTCGAATAGATATCTCTGTTTAAAATTCTCTCGCAATACCGAAGACGATGAATACTAGCGTTTCTCAGCAGTAGATGGTCATTCATGTATGCGAGAATCCCCGTTAATCAGAGACTTAAGTCCGTGATTGTTGGGCAGAGATACGGTTGTTATTCAATCAAAGCAGGTGAGAAGACATAAACAACCGTCTATCTCAAAGCGGGCAGCTGATACTGAATGCCTCGGGCAATTCAATACGCAGTAGCTGTCGCTGACTCGTCATCCTGAGTTGCCAAGTAATCCTTTCCACGAAGGAATGCGTTCGGCTAGAACCACCGAGCATAAAAAGATATGCTCGAGCAATTATATTTAAGCGAAACGAATTTCGGTAAATATAAAAGCTAAAATGGTGTTGTTGTGACAACACCATAAGTATATAAAAATTGAAACTGGAAACTCCTGGGAGGTTGCAGGCAACCCGGGTTTGCAGTTCAATTAGAATACTTTTCGTCTAAGTCGCAATCCGTAGAATAACCAGGATATGCGCCTACCCCTCGGACCATTCAACTGCTTAGCAGAATCATGTCGCGAGGTTAATATACGTAGTATATTTGTAGGATTCTGAACACGATCTCCATCCTAAATTCTTTCCTTCAAGAAAACAAAATAAGGATTGGAGATCGACCACCTTCGTTCTCTATTAAAGAGAGTGAAGGAGAAGTCTTCTCGAAGGAAAGCTTCAATGGTGAACAGAATACTAGACGATAGTTTCCAGCCAAACTGGATATTCCCGTCCGTTCTTCTCTATTCCAGGTTGGTCGCCTACTGTGAGATAGTCTTCTTTCAGCAGCAGTCTTCTTCCTAATGCTAGAAATTCCAGGAATTCGAGCATAGGCGAGGTTCCCGATTATCGTGTAACATCTCGGGGATTCTCGTCTCGCTCACTTTGGACCGTGGTCTCGCCTAAGTGTTTGGAGATCGTAAGAAACTCTAAACACTCTGAATGCGCTAGAAATTCCGTAGAATTCTAAGCAGTCTGCGAAACCCCCACCGAATTCGTCAAACGATATCGGCTGGTGGTCCTCTCGATTCCCGTAGAAATCGAGAATGGGGCAGGATCCCTCCTCAACGACCGGGGCTTACGTTCAGGTAGGACCCGAAGGTCCCCCCTGGTAGCGCAGTCCCCAACGTGGGATCCTACAGAGAAATCTCTGTAGGATCCTTCCCCTTTCCCTCGTAGCCGTAAGGAGAGAGGGAATGGGGGAGGAATTGGATACTCGCTCGCCTTCCCAGTGGAACTAGCAGTTGGAGAAGAGTAGGAGCAGCCATCGCCTTGCGGCGATGGCCTCTCAGAGTCTGGAAAACGTATCGTCAGGAGAAAACGTTTTTCCCGAGGAGGGTTACGAACTCTCACTGTAGGTAAGGGTCTGCCGCCACTGTGAACGTCGTCTGGGTGGGGCTGATCGACACCTGACAGGAGAGAGCCGATACCGTCCTCCGACTCATTCCAGCTCCTCGTCGAGGTCGAAACCTCTCAGGAGGACCGAAGGAGTATTTAAATACGTGTCCGAAGACACGTAGAAACGCCGCTGGTCGCAGTAGAGGAGGTGGAAGTAGCTTGATCGACCGGCCAGAACTGAGAGAGCCTTCTTGTCCGGAGACGAGAGACTCTGGTTCAAGACAGAATCGGTAAGCTCCGATCGCGGCATACCCACCGTCGGTTTTGGGTTCCCTCTCGGGCCCCAAAACGACTCGAGCAGAGACATGGGCTCTGCTGGTGGGAGCGGCGATCCTTCCCCCCGGTCGTTGTGCTGACGAATCAGTGCAATAACCTGGGTAAAGTTACTCTGAATCTCGGAAGTTACAGCGTCTTGAGGAGTAGGACCGTCCAGTCCCTCCAACAAGAGCAGCTCCCAGGACCCTCCTCCTTCAGAAGAAGGACCACAACAGATCCCTGACGGTTGCCTCCACTCACTTGCGCGTACGTCCTGGTTGGTCCTAAGACCAACCTGGCACGTGCGGCGTCGTGACGGGATCGTGAGCGGCGCATCTCTCACGATCACTCCTATATACCTCGCTCTTCCTGGCGTATGCCGAGGAAGTTGAAGGTTATCGGAGAGACAGAACTGACGCTACCTACCCCCCCTCTCCCCCCTGACGGTCGCCTCCAATCACTTGCGCGTACGTCCTGGTTGGTCCTAGACCATACGTGGCACGTGCGGCGTCGTGACGGGATCGTGAGCGGCGCACCTCTCACGATCACTCCTAGCTACCTCGCTCTTCCCGGTGTAGCCCGAGGTAAGTTGAAGGTAGTGGAGAGACAGACCTGACGCTCCCCCCCCGTCGTCGCTGGCAGGACCAGCGTACGTGGGGGGCTGCAGCCGATCACCAACCCGCGGTGGGGATCGATCTGCAGGCCTGGCCGTGCCGCTCACCTGAGCACGTCGACCCCGGTCCCGTGCGTCAGACGAGCTGCTGCTGTCACCGTATCCGCCCGCCCCTCCCTGTGGGAGCGGTGGTGGGGTGACCTGCAGAGCTCGCTTTCGCGGTGGGACCGGCGAGCGTCCTCGAGGCACGTCAAACCGCTGGTACCAGCCGAGGCTGGTACCGTCGGTCGAGGGGACCTGGGGGACCTCTTCCCAGCCTCAACCCGTGGCCGGTCAGAGACCGTCACGTCCACCCCCGAGGTACCGGCTGGTCGCTGCAGAGCGGCCGCTGGCCTGGCGAGAGTCACCTGAGCGGCTCTCGACAGTCTTCTGCTCCGTGCCTCGGTCATGACGCTGAGCGAACTCAGTGCGTCTTAACTTTGGCTGCACGGTCACCCGAACCAAGGAGATCGTACACTCGGAACTTCTCGCGGACGAGAAACCGAGCCGGTACCTGGCTTAGCAGCAGAGCTGCCAGACCAGGCGAGGGTGTACCAGCGGTAGCCAGCACACCCTTGGTCCCCGTCTTCTTCTTCTTCTCAGAAGGGAGACGGGCCCCGTTCCCGAAGGAACAGGAGGACCAGCAGAAGAACCCCCCCGTCACACCGGAATGTGACGAGCCCTTCGAAGTTCCCGAAGGAGTCTTCTTAGGGGGGGGAAAACAAAACCCGGTTACCAGCTGGTCCGCTGCGAGAGCGGCCGCTGGCCTGGCGAGAGTCACCTGAGCGGTTTCTCGCCAGCCTTCTGCTCCGTGCCGTGGTCTTGGCGCCGAGCGAACTTCTGGTGCGCCGAAACTTTGGCTGCACGGTCTCCCGAGGGAGAGCGTACACTCGGGATCTCCCGCGAACGAGAGACCGAGCCGGAACCTGGCGTAGCGGCATCGCCGCTAGCACCAGGCGAGAAGTACCAGAGCTAACCGATACTCCTCTGGTCCCCGTCTATCTCTTCCTTACGGAAGGGGAGACGGGGCCCCGCTCCCGAAGGAGCAGGAGGACCAGCAGAAGGACCCCCCAGTCCCACCGAGGTGGGACGGGCCCTTAGAAGTTTCCCGAAGGAGACTTCTTATGGGGGGGGAGGCAGCCTTCTTCTTCTTCGGCTTATGGGCTTCTTAGAAGTCGAAGGGGAAGAGGCAGCAACAGACGAAGATGACACCTTCCTCTTCTTCGTCAGCTCACGCAGGACAGTCGTCAGGTCCTCCATCCAGCCGGAGTCGGGCCTATTGCCGAAGCAACACGGCCCGACTGCACCTGTCCGGAAGGACCTGGGACTGGGGAAGACACACCACCATGGGCAGGACCAGCATGGACAGGCGCAGGAACCAGGAGCGACAGGAACAGCAACCAGCTCAGGAGCGGCAGGAACAGCGCAGCGGTAAACACAGAAGGGACAGCCAAGCCAGTAGCGGGAACCACATCAGCGACAGGTACGGCAGGCCCAGCCATCGCCTCGTAGAATCATCGGCAGCCAGCGTGGTACTGGCGGCCCGTCCAGGGGCGAGCTGCTGGAACAGCGGAAGTCTGGGGCAGGCAACACGAAGAAAACACAGGCAGCGGCGGCATACCCCTCTCTGGTACGGCGGCGACCGGCCCTAGAAGCGGCAGACGGCGTCACCGACACAGCATGGGGTGTAGACCAGCGGGGGGAAGCAGCATAAGCGGCCGTGAAGGTTGTAGTGGAGACCACTCCAAGGTCACCGCCCCAGACCTCGCTAGACTCTGCAGCAGATCGTGGATGCTAGGCACGCCCTGCAGCCCGCAGTGGTCCATACCTGTCCAAGGTCCGTCTCCCACGGCTGTAGCACCTGCGGTAGCACAGACAGATTAGTAAGAGGGGTTCCCTCACGCACGGGGGGGGGAGACATGCCCCCACCCCGAACGGAAGGAAGACCCCAAAAACAAAATACGAGGAAGCTGAGCGGGGGGGCAGGAAAGAAGACGAAGAATCGGATACCAAGGGAGTCGCGGGAGAGCTTTCCGACGACTTCCTGGCAGACCTTCGCTTCCCTACCCCCGCACAGCAGTGAAAAGTAATATGAAAATGAAACAGAATACTGCACTTGCGATTCACTTCATAGAACTTAAAGAGGGAAAAATCAATTCCCGGTAAGAGCGGAAACTTGATCCATAATAATATGATGCTATCATAAATATATATGAAAATGAACAATACTGCACTTGCTATTTTCACTTTCACAGCAATAAATCGTAAGGATTAATTCCCGGGTAAGAGCGGAATTTGATCCAAAATTAAATTTGATGCAATTAATAAATGAAAATGAAAAGAAAACTGCATTGCGAATCCACTTTCATTGCATTCTATTCATACAAAATAAGAGGCTCTTGCCGAGCGCAATCAAGCTCTCGGCAACGAACGCACAGGGCATATAATGAAAAAGAGTACTTACATCTTTCAATTACACACTTTCGCCCAAAATACATGACTCGGCGTGAGTGCGCCCGCCCTCGGCACCGAGACATAATTCAAGGGTTCAATTCATGAAAAGAGCGGAAATCGCCGTCTCTACGGCGATAGCTCCATGTTGATTCATAATTAAGTAATGAAAATGAAAACAGTGTACTTACAGTTTCATTTTCAAGTCAAACCAAACCATTGAGTAAAAACACAATATAAACAAAGCATACGACGATGAAGCGGGCAGAGAGCGATGACGAACACGTCCTTCACACCCGCGGCCGAAAGCAAAGTGATTCTTCACCTCTCGGGCGCCGGGCGCGGCGCCACGATCGGACAAGCAGTTAACTACCGTTCTCCCCTTGTTCGAAGCTTACGACCGTCCCAGCTGCCGCTAGTTACCTTCCTATTGTTAAAGGACCGAGGGTTTGTATTACGTATCGGAACAAATGAGTATTGCTACAATCAAAATAAATATATGAAAATGAAAAAGAATACTGTACTTGCGATTCCACTTCCATACAGAATAAGTTTCCTTTGTGCCGAGCGCATTCGCTCGGCAACGGGCATACAGGTCAAAAAATATAAATGAAAAGAGCACTTACTTACGATTTTCATCTACACATTTCCAACCAAAATATACGCTCGAGCGAGCGTCTCCCGCCCTCGGCATCGAGCATACACAATACGAGGATCATTTCTGGGAAAATGAATTCCCGCACTTACGCCCTTCAGTCCCGGCACTCGGGTAATCGGAGGGCGTGGTGAAACCAAGATCCTTTAATTCACACTTGAATTCAATGGAAATAAATATGAAATGATTGTACTTACAATTCAGTTTCACTAGATAAATAGAAAAAGAAAAACACAACCATGCGAAAGCAACGACGATGAAGCGGGCAGAGAGCGATGATACACGTCCACACGCCAGCAGGCCGAAAGCAAAAGTGATTTGTTTACCTACCAGTCGCGCGCGCGCGCCTGTCGGACAAGCAGTTAACTACCGAACCCCTTGTTCGAAAGCTTACGACCTATCCAGCTGCCGCTAGTACCTTCCTATTGTAAAAGGACCGAAGGTTTGTATGCCGTGTCGGAACAAACAGTTGTTTACTCGGTGAGGAAAAGTTTTCTGATTGTTGTGATGAAAGTGCCCCAGCGTCTGTGGGTACAAGTGGTGTGCGGATTTATCACACGAAATGGTTAGTTTATTGACACAAGCGACTCCGTAAACATCAAGATGGCGTCAATCTTCTCAATACTTCGAGTTGCAAGTAAAAATGTTGAACGCGTTTTCACTACCCTCTGTATAAATCTTAAAATTTGGCCTTAATTTCTAACTTTGGAGAAAATATACTTACTTCGAAAGGAGAGTAGAGGTCTTTAGCTCCATTTCTCACCAACATCAAGTCGCGACTGATGCCCATCTCCGATGTCAGGACACGTTATGATGTACTTTTATGGGGATTGTCCAAGCTGATCATACATGGTCCACTCTGGACCCTACGGTTTTTTTTACCCTACCCTCTGTTTACCTACCTAAATCTTAAAATTTGGCCTTAATTTCTAACTTTGGAGAAAATACTTAGGTACTTCGAAAGGAGTGTAGAAGTCTTTAACTCCGTTTTTCACCAATATAAAGTCGCGACTTATGCCCATCTCTGATGTCAGGACGCGTTATAATGTACTTTTTTTGGGATTGTCCACGCTGATCGTACATGGTCCACTCTGTACCCTACGGTTTTTTACCCTAATGGCACAATTCAAGTGCTTATTTGAAGAAGTGGCTGCTATGTCGCTGCCCTGTTGTTTACCATAATTTCTACTTTAAAGGGCCGAAGGTTACTAGGTAAGGTAGTAACTAGCAAGTAGTACTAGGTAGCCTACCTACCTAATGTTAACGTCTTACCTTCACAATAACATTTCCACTAACAGCATTAACTCTTTGTCCCTTTGCTCTTATCTTGAGTTTTATTCCATTAAGTTTGCATCCAGGTCCCTCTACCATGATGAAATACTAACTTTTTTCAATATTTTCATCAAATTTTCATAAGAATCTCGTAAGTGTCAACACGGGTAAGTTCAAACATGTTGCGGCAGCGAACTTACACAATACTCATAACATTACAGATATGAATAAATAGTAGACAGAGGAATTTCTATCTGAAACTGCTCAGGCAGTCAGATTGCGCATTTGTTTATTATCACTTTCCATTCTTCATCTTTTATTTAGCAAGATAATACCTACATAAAGATTTCATTGTAACAGCATATACTTAGAGAAATAGTAGAATATTAACATAAGCACTGTAAAAAGTGTTAGACCGCAATCAAAAAAACAATATGCACTAATTTTAGTAGAAAGACAATTCGTTAACTATCAATGAAAATGAGACAAAGCAAAATATTACCGAGATATTAGAAATGTCTTTGGAAAATATAACGAAAGAAACGAAGATATTGGTGTCATACGGAAATTACACGAACCAGTGTGTAAAAGAACCTGGAACAAAGAATGCGGTTATCATAATGAAAACCCGAGTCAATATATGTAAAAACAATAATACAGTATCTGTTTCCATGACATGAGCTTAAAAACAAAGACAGATTTGGTAACACTCACCCTCTTGACTACATAGAAACTAAAGAATCTGAGACACATAATTGGTTTAAAATCATTTTCGCCTGGAAAGGTGTCCTTTAGCATAAGCACACATTTTGTAGCCTAGATTATGTTTAAGTCACGAAAGGTATACTGGCCTCGCTCACCGAGGTTTGATAACCATAATTAATCGAGTCATTCTATGAATAAGAAAGACTCCTTACCAAGCAAGAGTTCCTCGCTGGACGATGGTTTTCGCACTCGGCTGCCAATCCGGTGATAAGAAGTTCGATTCCCGGCTCGGCCGACGCGGGATTAGTGGAATTTATTTCTGGTGATAGAAATTAATTTCTCGATATAGTGTGGTTCGGATCCCACAATAAGCTGTAGGTCCCGTTGCTAGGTGACCAATTGGTTCCTAGCCACGTAAAAAGATCTAATCCTTCGGGTCAGCCATAGGAAAGCTGTTAATCAGCTCAGTGGTCTGGTAGAACTAAGATATACTTCAGACTTCAGTTTACCAAGCAAGAACAAGTCACCACAAGCGAAGGTGTGGGCTAACAAGAATTGTCTCCTTTATAGCGAGCAGAACAAATAGAATTCTTGTAAACGTTTGTTGATAATTTTAGTTGTTCCTCAACAATACGATTACGATTCAGCTTCGAGCGCAAATTGGAAAAGGTCATTCTAACTGATTGACAAGGTAGGCTATCAACAGGTGGAGGAAATGCCGTCCACTTGTCGGTCTGCGTTCCACAATACTTCCACTATACTTGCGACCGCCGTCGAATTCGGTCATTTTTCATGACTCCCTGCCCGATTTTGCTGTTCGAACTTTTTTTGAATAAACGTGTGTATTCTTATTCCTTTTTTTTTCAACTGTTTACATTATTATGATGCAACCCGATCTGTTTAATAAGTATGCTTGCAGGATATTTGGATGTTGTTCTTGCTCGGATGAATAGGTATGTTTCTTTCCATCTACCTAGGATAGATTAAGCCAGCAATGTGGTGGGTCGGGCTTTAGCTCTTCAGCAGCCAGGTTCTTTTGGTGTTCACGGCATCTGTGTCGTTTTCCGATTTACTTGTGGCGGCGGCCCCTGGCCAAGACTTACAATGTATGACATAACCACTTGACAAGACTGCGAGAGTCGGGTTTTCCATGGCTATGGTAATCCGTCTATTCGCACCCTTCTATTGTTGGAAATGACATTTTCTTCCTGCACGATATACAAACCCTTGGTATTTTACTTTAGGAATTACTTTTCAGCGAAGCTGGAAAATGGCCGTTAAATTCTTGGACAAGGTGGTTAGGCAGTAACTACGTCTGGTAAGGGGTAGCTCACCCTCCATATCTATTCTATGGTTGGAATGACTGCTCTCTCTCTCTCTTCTCTCTCTCTCTCTCTCTCTCTCTCTCTCTCTCTCTCTCTCTCGTCTCTTGTAAATGGAGTCAGGTGCCAATCCATGTGAAAGCTAGAAGGACAGGGTGGCAGGTCAGCTATTTAACTGAGCACCAGTCTCTTAATCAGTTGATGAAGGGATGCAAGTACGTGCCTCTCTCTCTTGACAATGCATTGGTGAGAGAAGGCTAGGCAGCACGACAATTCATGACTGATGTATGCCTGCTTTATTGTCTCCGACATCTTGCTCTTTCGAGATTCTTACAACTTGATTAAGTAATTTTATTACAAACTCACTACTAGGCTAATAGTCCAGAAGTCGAGCAGCTACAACATCCCATAAGGAATTCCATTGTTTCTACAGACAGCTTCTCGATCATTTTTTTTTTTTTCTACTTAAGTCAATGCGAATATCCACAAACAATTTCTTATGTGGAGGTCTAAACTCTCCTAAAGTCTTAAGCATCCTGATTTGTTTTCTTAAAATTGGCTATCAAACGATTTTCGATTTGGTCCCCTTTGTGCTAATATGCTTTGTGCATATTAGCATTACAGCTTCATAGACTTTTTCTTCCAGTGTGAATCCCTCAGTGACTTCTACTGCACTTACTTTAAATGGATTCATCAAAAACTTCACACCTTATATTAAACTGAAATCTCTTCTGGCATGTATTAACTTTCTACAGTTATCAAAATTACTTTGCGTGCTCTTCGGACCGTGCAATTTTCGTTCAGATCAGTGAAAGCAATCTTGCTATCAGGGCCGGCCCAGCATTTATGGGGCTCTAGGGATTTTGGTGTCCGACCCGCCACCCGCCGCGATCACCAACACCACCACCAATGCTTAACTATTTCTTGTACCTGAATACTTTATCATTTTATGCTCTATAAAGGCATCAGTAACCATATAGGGGTAGCAAATTCACGATAAGGTCCAGTATTATTTGAACTTTTTTAATTTCAGAGTGACGTATTGTGTGGGATATTGTAGCACTTGTATTTGTAACTTCACAGGTTAACCAAATGGATTTCCAGTTGCACCACGGAGTAGTACATAAATAGGGGCGAGACTACAGTGGCGCCTTGTGACTAAATGTATTGGATAATTTTTTCTTTATTATTGTAATTTTTTTTTAGTTTTATTAATTCATTTTTGCTATTCTAACTTTATTTATTTAATATTTTCTAAGTGCTCTTGCGGGACCCCAGCTGCTTGGTTCGCTTAAGCCTTGGGACAGCTCTGCATGCTATCAAATGAAAAAGTACAAAAATCTGATTTAATAAAAAGTTTTAGAAATATGAATGAATAAAGTTTTATACATGAGAGCCTTTGCAAGAGTATCACTGTCATTACAGGAAGGTATACGTACACTTCATAATTGGTCTTAAAAGAAGAGCATAAAACGTACAGAGTTTAATGAAAGTACAGTAGACTGTATTTCTGGTGATAGAAGTTCACTCTCGACGTGGTTCGGAAGTCACGTAAAGCTAAATAACCACTGGTTCCAGGCAACGTAAAAACACCATACAAACAAACAAAATAGGAAATCTTACTTATAAGGAAAGACAAGATTTGTTAATGGCTGACCTTTGTCAAAAAAGGCACGATTAATCTTCTTTCAGATGCCATTAATTATTCTTAACCGTCTGTACGTTCATTTGCACTTTCACCCTAGTATGTATAACGAAGTAGATCTCTATCAATATTATCAGCTCTCTTGATGATACCGTAAAATGAAGTTGAACCCATGCAGGTTTTATACTCTGTGGTACCCTACATCCGCATACACGTATACTGGATTAAAACAACATACAAGGTCGTCATTACTGATGATGCCGCCGTGATAGGTGGAGATACGGTCCATCAGCTAAAAGAAGAATCGAATCTCGAATAATTTTTCCTTGATACCGTGAAGCTTGCCAGAAAAGAAACATGATTCAAACTCTTGATAAGAAGATAAAATATGTGAACATTGCCATTGAATTATTATCTGTCTATCTATATATATATATATATATATATTATATATATATATATATAATATTATATATATATATAAACTGAATCATGAAAATATCGAGCATAATGAATATGAAAAAAATAAACGCAAATGCCATGAAGAAAAGTGAAACAAGGGAGTAGTACCAGGCTTTTCGACTTACTGTCCTTTTCTTAGCAGACTGATAGAAATAAGTATACAAGAAGGCTTGTATAACTGACAGATGGGGATTATGAAGAAACAGATGTATACCTGGAATACAACACAGTCGAAGAATTAGGACACCTACCAAAACAGGGGTAAATATTTAGGGGGTTTTACAAAAAAATTAAGCCCAACAGCTCAGAGGCAGGAAGGGTCCATCAAAAGAATTTTAAGGGACAGAGACTGACCGTCCAAAAGAGACCATGGAAAGAATAAGCTGATCACACATGTTTAGGAAGGTACAACAAATCAATAGTTCTCCTTTTGGTAAACAACAATTTTTACAAAGTGAACATTTGGACCCCCATGTTAATAAAATATTCAAGAATTGCCTTTATGATAAAATTGCTTACTTAATTACTAATTAGTTACTTTATTCATATTTTATATGTACTCGTATATCTTTTTGAAAATGTATCATGTTGCAAGAATTGTCATTGTTTACCAAAAAAGAGAATTATTCATTTTTTATACCTTTATCGACATATGTAATCAGCTTATTCTTTCCACGGTCATTTTTTGGCAGTCAGTCTCTCTCCTGCATAATCTTTTGATTGGCCTTTCCACCTTCTGAGCTGTTGGGCTTCATCTTTTGTAAAACCTCTTAAATATTTACCCTTGCTTTGGTAGGTCCTCTAATTCTTCAGCTGCGTTGGATTCAAGGTACATCTGTTCTTTTAGAATCCCCACCTGTCAAATATACAAGCTTTCATTGTTATATTTCTATCAGTCTGCTAAGGAAAAGACAGTAAGTCGAAAGGCCTAGTACCACACTGTTGTTAAACTTTCCATAGTGGCATTTGCCTATTTATATATATATATATATAATATATATATATATATATATATATATATATATATATATATATATATATTATATATATATATATTTACTAGCTGGTTACCCGCTCTATGGGTGGGTCCCAGCGATTGGTCCGTGTAACCCAGAGCATATATACTATATATATATATATATATATATATATATATATATATATATATATATATATATTTGGTAGCGGAAGCCATAGCTGCAGGCAACTGGGTTTTGGTAACATGTTTTCTATCTCTCTCTCTCCTGACAGCCAACAGCTCTTTCCCCCCCCCCCCTCTCTCTCTCTCTCTCTCTCTCTCTCTCTCTATCTCTCTCTCTCTCTCTCTGTCATACCTCCCCTCCATTTCATTAGGTCATCAAATCAGAGTCGGAACTACAAAAATATGCATTTATTTAAAAGCAAAATATTAACTGAATAACTCAGATTCTTAACAGCATGATTAAATGGAATGTTAACTCAAAGTCCAAATAGCTCAGATAACCCTCGGTAATTAACGGTCTACACAGTAATTATTCAACACTATTTATCCAAAGAATAATCCTACTCTTCTCCAATTATAGTTCCCTCTACTAGAATTGCCTGTTAAAAGAACAGGAGAACTAATTGGTAAGCATACACAAATGTAAATAAAAAGTCAAAAGATTAAATGAAATAAAACATTTTTACAAAATATAAAAAATACAGTCAAGCCACACCTTTGGCTAAAGCACAGTAATTCTTACCCATTTCAGCTAGTTTCACTTCACTAAACAGAAAATGTTGGCAGAGCCATCCCGGCTCTCCCTTCTCTCCCCGTAACAGTCTCTCTATGGTTTAGGTACACTGCTATTATGTAGGAAAGAGGCTCACACGTACACACAAACTCACACCCATCGTTCACGATTGGAAACCACTCGTAACCAGTTTCAAAGTCACCTCTGCATAGCTCTCATGGCGACAGGACGAAGGCACTGACTTGCTAAGCCTGGAGACTAGATCTTACCACCTTGAGAAAAAGGCATATCAGCATTCCTAAGCTGTCGCTCGGACACTCAGTCTCTAAGGAAGTTAAATTGCTGATTCTGTACATTCTAAGAAATGTCACAGCACATCACATTATATATAATTTAAAACATCATAGCAAGTCCCCCTCTTTATGTTACAGATATATATATTATATATATATATATATATAATATATATATATAGATATATCTATATATATATATATATATATATATATATATATATATAATATATATATATATATATATATATATATATATATATATGTAATAGTGTGGCACAGTGTCGTTATTCCAAAAGACAATAACTTAATAATACTTAAGAAAAAGGCACGAAACGGATAATAAGGAAGAAAAGAGAAAAGGGAAAGATAATGATTTTTCTTATAGCGAAGGGATTTTGTTACTCCAAACATTAGGCTTTTAGCCATTAGACATCTGGTTTTCATCTCCCCCAAAAGCCTCTGTCCGTACCAGCGATTAGTGACCAGCGATATCGCCCAGGCATCTTCGAGAAATTGGGAAACTACTCTCATTAGCGCCTATGACTAATCGGCGTTCCTTCGTGAACAGGTCAGAGAGCCATCTGGCATACGTTAAAAAGGAATTCTATACCCGTTTTTTTTGGGGGGGGGGTTTTTTTTTTAGAAAGAGGGAAGTACCAAATTCTTAAAAGCTCCACCCTCCAAAGGTAGGCCTCTAGTATCGACGAATCAAAAGCCATGAGTGTTGGTCATAAGACAGCCCAAAAGGGGTATCAACGAATGACCTATGAGGTTACCAAGTGATACGCCCCTAAGAAGCCAGGACATAAGAAGGAGGCGTATACAAATTCAAAGCCTACGAATTACTGTAGAAGACCTGACAGGAAGGCGGTCTTGTATAATGTTTGCAGCCACTAAGGCACAAGAAGTCTTTCAGAAAATGCCACACCCAGTCAAAATCCAAAAACCAAAGGCGGGGCTAAGGAGATTTCAACCCAACAAAAAGGTCAGACAGAGAGAGAAAAGGGAGCAGAGAAAAAAGGGGAACAGAGAAGCCAAGAGAGAGAACAACCGGGGAGCCTGAGGGGAGAGCTGCAGTGGCATGGCCGTGAAACAGAGAAAGACAGAAGAATCCCCAGAAGAAGAACAGGTGCAAAAGTGTGGTGTGCGAAGCAATCAAGACAGTGAAAGTGACAATCAATACTCAGTAAAATTCCCTTGTGCCTATAGACTCGTAATTACAACAAGTGCCAATTAAGTTTTGTCAGTCCAAGAGCCCAGTAACTCAGAAGGTGGAAAACATGTGTAAGAACCCCTAACGAAGAATAAACTTAATGCAAAGAAACATATCAATTAATTTCTCATCCTAACAGAACCCCTTTACCTAATTCTCCAAAGTATAGCCTCCAGTGTCGGCACACGTTACCTTAGATCTGTGCAAAGAAAGTAAGTACCGTCACAGATATTGGTGGCAGAGCGATGGGATACAATGAGATAAAGATTGATATAGTGACAAGATTAATTGATGTCGAACGGTAAGGATAGAAGAGACAAAAGACACAGCAAAGAAATGGCGATCGAGCGACACGAATGACAGTTAAAAGACAGCGGCATCGAAACAGATCAAAAGTTTTAGCGGTCGGCATAAGAGATTTCAATCCATTCCACACGCCACTCGAAAAAGAAAGTTCTCCCCAAAGACAGTTACCAGTGCTTCCCCAAATACAAAGACAGTTACCGAGTCGTAACAATAAAAGCACTCCAAAAAAAGGCACCCCACACTTCGAAGAAAAACTCCACTCCGAAGAACAAGACGGTCGTTCTACCAGAAGATGAAGATTTTTAACGCATAAAATATATCAAGAGGAAAGAAAACATTCCGAAAACGCATCATCAACGCCATCGAAAGAGAGAGGGAGAGAGAGGCCCAGTCCCCTTTCCCGAAGGAAAGAAGAGAGAGAGAGAAGTCCCCTTCCGCAGACGTAACAACGCATCATTCAACGCGCTGGTAGGCGAACGCAAGCTGTCAGACGTAACCCCAGATATCGAAGACGACGAAGAAGTTAAGTCCAAAATAATATCCCCACACTTACATAACATTAAACAATCCATTAAAAGTAAATTACGCGATTAACATTTCAGTTAGACATTTCTGGTATTTTCAAGATTAAAAGATTTTCTCTCTGACTTTTTTTTTGGCAACGAACTACGATATTTCTTCATTTTATTTACTAATTATAACTAATCAGCTACTAAGACCTTTTCCCGAACATTTGTATTTTATACTAACCAATAACTCTAAATTTTAATTTGAATTTTGATTGTGTCATTTTATGTTATTTTTTGTGATTTTGGTTGTTTTGTGATTTCTTGTACTTTGTTGTTGTTCTTTTAGTGTTTGCTTTTTACTTGTTACGTCGAGTGAACGTTTTACTTGTTTTTATTTTGTTTGTTTAGGATAACAAGGGTAATTCACGGGAGGTCTCTCGTTAGCGTACACTTTATGGTCAGTTTCAGTATCGTTTTATCCAGTATTGTTAAGAGGGTTTTGTTTGTTGTTTAAGAATCGCTCACCGGTAACGTAAGACTTTGAGAATATTTCTGGGAAAAATATTTTATTTTTTTGGGTGATCGAATACTTTAGTAAAAACAGTTTATTGTTATTATCATTTTTTCTTTTGGGATATTACGGTCATAACTTGATAACTTTTAATGATACTCAGTACTTAAGAAAATTTCCATTAACGAGTCGATGGTCAAAGGAGACCGACTCCTTATCAGAACGTAAGAACGCCTGTGCTCACGAGAATCAAAACAAGGAAATTAACCATGCGGAAAGGTACACAGTCCGCGAATTCGAGCGCAGCAGTAATGGGAACACATAAGGGGCATGTGATTAATCACATAGCTAAATTTTGCGGAAGAAAGAATGGTCAGTTAGCTTGTAACTAGAGAATGGATAGAGCAGGTGGAGACACGCCTAGATAGCATAACGGGGACAGATAGAGAAAAGCTTATTGAAGCCAAGAGTTATCTTGATTTGGAAGCCGGAGGAGACTTAGAACGCTACGTCCACTCCGAGACTTACCGAGATCTTAAGAATTGGGAAGAACTGAAACGGTATTTTAGGAAGGTTTATTCCACAGTTGGTGAAAGAGATCCAGTTACTAGCTTGGCAAGGATAGTGCGTCAATTTAAGTTAGACGAAAGACGTTATCAAGAGTTTAGCTCTCAGTTGTATAACAATATGAATGAATGGGGTAACTTCATGAAAACCACAGGTTTGGATAGAGGTAAAGAAGGAGGCAAGCAAAAAATGCTAATGAGTCATGTTAAAAAAATATTTAGACTAGCAATAATGATTGGAAGCCTGCCTACGGAAGTTATTGCAAGGATGACTCGTAAGTGGGAGACATCCGATGATGTAGCGGAGATTGAAGAGGAGGAAACAAAAATCATAGGCAGAAGACCTGAAGGGAATCCTATATACAGACCTTTAGTCGCTATAGGACAAAAAGAAAAAGGTCCAAATAGATCTAGGACACCATCTAGAAATCAGAATAAGATGCCAGGTAAATCTTCTCAAGGAGGATTTTCGACAGTCACGTGTTATAACTGTCAGAAGAGAGGACATTATGCCAGTGACTGCCGAGGGATAGCCTTCTGTCCTTTCCATAAGAGAACAGACATAGTGCCCGAGAATGCCGAAATAAATTTGTTTCAACTCCTAGAGTTAGATCTCAGTCGAGAGGCAGAAGTAGAAACAATAGTCAATCTCCCCCAGTCAGAGGAAATAGAGATTCCGTCCCAAATAGATATCCCAATCAAACAGCAAGTATAGGGTATCAACCAGCTCAGTCAATGTCAGACGACGCAATGGGAAATTTTCTGCTTACTGGTACAATGAATCTTCCTCTATAACAGAGAGAACGTCCGGAAATGTCAAGGCTAAGCCCGCCCAGCTACACAGGTTAGCAAAGTTGATGTAGGGAATGAATATAATTATAGACCATTATTTCCAGCACATGTCGGTCTAGAGAAACCTATTGTTACATTCTTTGATACAGGTAGTCCTAAGAATATAATGTCAGAAAAGGTGTATCGATTGTATTTTTCTCACCTAAGTTTGAACCCAGCAGTAGATTGTAGAATCACAGACGTCCAGGGTAATGATATCCACGTAATTGGACAGTTAGATTTTCCATTTAGGCTAGGAAGAATTGCTCTAAGAGAAAATGTTCTGGTAGCCAGAGATATACAATTAACTTTTGCTCATTTGTTGATAGGTTATCCAACTATGGCTAGACAAGGGATAAGCATTGTTGCCCCTAGAGAACAACTAGTGATTAAAAACGGTCGTGAGATTTCTAGAATACCAATATGCAAGCCAATTAAAAGAACCCAGAATCAAGAGAATCCCACACTGAAAGGTATTTTAAAGAAGGATAAGACGGAGGGAAGATATCCAGAATGCATCACGAGTTCACAACAGATCAATAACCTCTTAGAATCAAATCAATGCACTTATCTAAAGCTAGAGAGGGAATTAAGACTTAAACCAGGAGAAAGTACTTGGGTAGAATGTACGGTAAATCCAATTTTTGAAGGGAAGGAAATTCTCACGCTTACTGAAAAGTCGCAAGTAAACGGAATACATTATTCTTCTAGTTTACATGAAGTTAGACAGAGCAAAATAGCTTTTACAGATTACCATAAAACAGAGGAGGAAAGGTTAAATTAACACCAGGTACAGAGATAGGCCTAGCAGTATACTCAATACCTATCCGAGTTGTTAGAAAGGGAAACGGTCGCCGCGATCCGTAAAGGCAAATGAAAATTACGCCCAGGACATAAAACTGAGAAGAGCTAAGATAGGATTTCATTTAAAGGACATTAAGGAAAACCATGTTAGAGAAGAATTCATAGACTTACTGTGCGAATATAATGATATAGTCGCTCTAGACGGCGACACCTTGGGAAATACACGCGAAATAACGCACAGATGACATTCCATCAAACACAAAGCCAATTTACATACCAGCCTATAGAGTAGCACATTCCCAGAAGGAGATCATTGAAAGAGAAGTACAAAGAATGAATAGGCAAGGATAATAGAACCATCTAAATCCCCCCATGGTCCTTTCCACTTTTGCTAGTTCCTAAAAGGGACAAAACTTATAGAATAGTTGTGGATTTCAGAAAATTGAACCAAATTACTGAAAATGATCCTTATCCAATGCCGTCAATGCGAGATCTAATCGCCACTATAGGGTCCAAGAGATACTTCACCACTATAGATTTATTGCAGGGATTCTTTGCAAATCCCTCTAGACAAGAAAGTAAACCTTTGACTGCTTTTTCCACTAGTAACGGCAGATACCAGTATTTGAAGAATGCCCTTTGGTCTAAAGTCAAGCCCGGTAACCTTTGTAAGATTAATGGATAACAATTTTGGGGTCGATTTACTAGGCAAGGACTACCACTGTTACATAGATGATTTGGTAATAGCAACAGACACTATAGAGGAACCCACATAGACTTAGTCAGAGAAGTCCTAAATATATATTAAGAAAAGCCAACCTGAAGCTTAAACTAAAGAAGTGTAACTTCCTTAAAAGGAAAATAGACTACCTTGGTCATACACTAAGCGAAAAGGGCGTAGAAGTAAACGAATTAAAGATTAAGTCAATCAAGGAATATCCTACCCACCCTCGATGCAGAAGGACGTAAAGTCATTCTTAGTTTAGCAGGTTTTTACCGCAAGTCATAGGGAACTTTTGCAGTCATATCAGCTCCACTAACTGAACTTTTAAAGGACACGTATCATTTACATGGACAGACGAGCAGCAAGAAGCATTCGATTGAATTGAAAGAAAGATTAACCACACCCCCCAGTACTTAGCTTCCCAGACTTTTGGCAAAGAATTCTTTTTTAGGCCACGGACGCAAGCCACATTGGTATAGGAGCATGTTTAATGCAAAGACAAGACAACAAGTATAAGGTCATAGCTTATTACAGTAGGAAATTAAAGCCCTCAGAAGTGAACTACTCAGTAACAGACCTCGAGTCTAGCTATAATAGACCGCTTTAAAGCATTTCAGATATATCATTTTTGGTTACAAGATAACCGTGTTCACGGATCATTCAGCCGCAGTAGAAATGCTAAAGAACCCTAATTTTTCTGGACGAAGAGCCCGTTGGTTCATGACAGCCCAAGATTATGATATAGAGGTGAAATATGTCCCTTGGAAGACGAATAAGGTAGCAGATGCATTATCAAGATATGTGTCACAAGGCGATAGTATAAATATGATAAGTCAAGAAGAAAAAAAAGAATGAAACAATGTGCAATGACGTAAATGTACTCACCATGCATTATACAGAGGAGCTTTCCCGGCAAAATTTCATAAGAGAAGAAAGAGATGAGATATAAGAGAACTGTTCAAATACGTTAGAAACAAACGAAAGAAACACAGCCAACAAGAATTAACCGAAACTAGGTAGGAAGGTTGGATGTCCCACAGATGCACTAACGGACATAGATGGCGTATTAATTTGGATGTGTCACGAATATGATCCATTTGGTCAATTTCTAGGTGTACTGCACAAACAAAGATTAGTACCTAAGAGTCTAAGAACAAGGTCATTGAGCTAATGCACGACGATGACATGAGAGCTCACCCAGGAAGGGATGAGACAATTAGATTAATCCAAAGAACTTTCCATTGGAAGGGAATTCACAAGGATGTTAGTAATTATGTGAAGAGCTGCAATACATGCAACAGCTACAAGAAGAACAGACAAAGAAGTACACTAGGGAAATATTCCTATCCCCACAGGACTCTTTGTTCGAAAGAGTATCTATTGATCTTATCAAAACAAATCGTTCATACCACGACGTAAAGGGAATAAGAATATACTAGTATGTATCGACGCGCTCACGAGATATACAGAGTTGGTACCACTAACTAGTAAAAGTGCCAAGGATTGTGCAACCGCTCCTCTTCGATAAGATATTTTGCAGATATTCTGCCCACACAGCTCATTATCTCTGATAATGGGACCGAGTTTCAACAACTCGTTAGTTCAAGAAATTTGTAACGCCTTTAAGGTAGAAAAGAAAAAGGTAGCGATACAGCCGTATCACCCAGCTAGCAATGGCTTCGGTAAAAAGGAATAACAGGAAGGTTTTAGACGTTATTGCGTCACACAGTAGGACAGGATCCTGACTGGGACGTCAATTTACCTTTAGTTCCAATTATCATTAATGCAAGACATCATACGAGTACTCGAGCAACTCCCATAAAAGCTTTGATGGATATGAACCCAGATTACCTTATGCATGGCTGAAATCAGCCAATAACAGCCTAATTACTCTGAATGATCTCATGAGATAAGAATCGGCAACTTTAAAGTAATACACAAGCAATTGCACAAGAATCTAGAAGAAGCCCAGCAGAATATGATAGAGAAGCATCAAGAAGGATTAAGGCCTGTAGACTACAAGAAAGGGGATGAAGTCTATATTAAGAAGGAAGTAAGAAGTGGTATTAATTATAAGTTAGCCACAAAATTCACAGGACCATACAAGGTCGTAGACGTACAAGAAACTAAGATAAAGGTTAAGAAAATGAATAGCCAATGCCTTCCACATATGCTGAATCATTAGAAGAGAAGAAATTTTGGATAAACAAGGACAAGGTCAAGAGAACCAAAGAAGTTGAAGAATCCGAAATGACAGAGACGTCAGAAGAAATTCCACGAAGAAGGAATTAGATATAACCTAAGAAAGTAGAAGCGTCCACTTTTCATGAAACAGAAGAAACAAACCCATTAATTCATCCAATTATTCCCATGTATTTATTCGATTTCTTTATTGCTAAGTTTACCTCCATCGGTCGACTTAGGAATAATCTTTTATTGTTACAATTCTTACTTTAATTAGTCGGTTTGTAGCAAGAATTTTTTTGGAGTTATGTGCACTAACTTCAAATTTATTTTGACTTGAAGGGAATTATTTGGGTATGTAAGAAACAGTTCAATGCGCAGTATAAGAATTTCAAGACGTATATTAAGTTTAATCGTTCCATAAGAACATTCTTTGAAGTAAAAGAATAAATAAGACGGGTTAAGATAGATATTAAGAAATTTTAAAATAAGGGAATCCGTTTCAGAAATGATTAAGATTTTGAAGGGGTAATTAATACACTTACTTTGTTCAATCCATAGACGTTGATTGATGAAAACTTACTAATAAAATATTAATCGATGAAGACTCACTAACAAGAAGTTAATTGATGAAGACTCATTAACAAGATAGTAGTTGTTGAAAACTTACTAACAAGAATATTGATTGGTGAAAACTTACTAATTGTTGTTACAGTAGAAGAAACCTACAAGTATTAACCACTAACCGGTTCCTTTAACCGAGTTGCCAATTTTGTGTTAGTATCAAGCAGTGAAGTTATATAGTTTAATGTACAAGGTTACTCAGAAATTACAGTAATAATGTCCAATGAAATTTAGCATAAACACAATACACAATCTCAGTAGGAAGTCAAGGACACACTTGTTATTGCATACAAATACACAAGGATATTTTCTCCCAGGACTTGTCTCCAAGCAGCAGGTCGCAGCGAACAAGAAGCCATCAAGTGTCGTCAACGAAGAACGAAAATTTATTTCCCTATAAAAGAAAGACGATATCCACCTAGATAGAGTAGGACGGAGGACTGAACCAACATCATGTCCGTAAACTTGGATAGTTACCATTATTTTTTGCTTCTACCATGCATTTATATAACTTTTGTGACTCAAGGGCTTATGTATGTTTAACTTTCAGTTTTTCTTGTTTTTGGTGATTTATTTTGTTTGCATTCAGTTCCATGTTTCTTAATGTGATTTACTCATATTTGAATTCAGTTTGATGATTCTTTTAATATTACTTAATCAAGTATTTATTCATATTCAGTTTTTATGTTTCTCTGAATGTTACTTACTCAAGAATTTACTCATGTTACATTCAATTTTTGATTGTTGCCCTTAACGTTACTTAATCAAGGATTTGCTCATGTTTACATTCACTTTTGATGTTTTTGAGTTAAAGTTTCAATATGATTTCCAAGAAGCATAAGTTAGGAGTCCTCTTGTAGGTATAATATTTGCTTCAGCTTAGATAACGCTGTCGGAGTCAGCGAGGTAGCGGGCCGAGACTGTAATAGTGTGGCACAGTGTCGTTATTCCAAAAGACAATAACTTAATAATACTTAAGAAAAAGGCACGAAACGGATAATAAGGAAGAAAAGAGAAAAGGGAAAGATAATGATTTTTCTTAGCGAAGGGATTTTGTTACTCCAAACATTAGGCTTTTAGCCATTAGACATCTGGTTTTCATCTCCCCCAAAAAGCCTCCTGTCCGTATAGCCGATTAGTGACCAGCGATATCGCCCAGGCATCTTCGAGAAGATTGGAAACTACTCTCATTAGCGCCTATGACTAATCGGCGTTCCCTTCGTGAACAGGTCAGAGAGAGCCATCTGGCATACGTTAAAAAGGAATTCTATGACCCGTTGTTAGAAAGAGGGAAGTACCAAATTCTTAAAAGCTCCACCCTCCCAAAGGTAGGCCTCTAGTATCGACGAATCAAAAGCCATGAGTGTTGGTCATAAGACAGCCCAAAACAAAAGGGGTATCAACGAATGACCTATGAGGTTACCAAGGGATACGCCCCTAAGAGCCGGACATGAAGAAGGAGGCTATACAAATTCAAAGCCTACGAATTACTGTAGAAGACCTGACAGGAAGGCGGTCTTGTATAATGTTTGCAGCCACTAAGGCACAAGAAGTCTTTCAGAAAATGCCACACCCAGTCAAAATCCAAAATCCAAAGGCGGGGTGGCTAAGGAGATTTCAACCCAACAAAAAAGGTCAGACAGAGAGAGAAAAGGGAGCATAGAAAAAAGGGGAACAGAGAAGCCAAGAGAGAGAACAACCGGTGGGGAGCCTGAGGGGAGAGCTGCAGTTGGCATGGCCGTGAAACAGAGAAAGACAGAAGAATCCCCAGAAGAAGAACATGTGCAAAAGTGTGGTGTGCGAAGCAATCAAGACAGTGAAAGTGACAATCAATACTCAGTAAAATTCCCTTGTGCCTATAGACTCGTAATTACAACAAGTGCCAATTAAGTTTTATCAGTCCAAGAGCCCAGTAACTCAGAAGGTGGAAAACATGTGTAAGAACCCCTAACGAAGAATAAACTTAATGCAAAGAAACATATCAATTAATTTCTCATCCTAACAGAACCCCTTTTACCTAACTTCTCCAAAGTATAGCCTCCAGTGTCGGCAACACGTTACCTTAGATTCTTTGAGAGTCGTCCCGTACATAGATATATAATATATATATATATATATATACTAATATATATAGAGTAACATATAATAGATAGATATATTATATATAAGCACTATATATATTATATATATATATATATATATATATATTTTTATATCTATATATATATATATATATATATATATATATATATATATATATATATATATATATATATATATATATATATATATGATATATATATATATATATATATATATATATAATATAATAATGTATAATAATATATAATCTCTCTCTCTCTCTCTCTCTCTCTCTCGTTCCTTTCTCTTACTCTCTCTTTCTCTCTCCAACAATCACGTCTCTTACCCTCTTTCTTCTCAGTAATACCAATTCTGTCCGTCTGTCTGTCTTTTTTCCTCTTTCTTCTCCCTAACACCCGGTTTACTCTCTCCCATTTTCCTCCTTCTCTCATTTTCTCTCTCTGTCAACCCCCTTCTAAAACCACCCTCTTCGATGTCATTGATGTTTGCCCTATAGTATTCTTTTTTAAATGATAAGTCATATGTATACAGAAATTTGTAAAGCAACTAAGTCTACGGGCACAAGCATGCCCCATTTCACGTGCAGAACCCAGCTCTGTTTCACGGAATCCCCCTTCTCACCCTTCGGAAGGGGGGAAGTAGAAATTTTGGGGACCCTGGGGCTCCCAAACTAGGTCTCGACCTTCCCGGGTGGGTGGAAACCCAATCTCCGTTTCCGAATCTCAGTCCCGT
>NC_061094.1:15129659-15150600 GCF_015104395.2 Macrobrachium nipponense | reverse complement strand
GTTACGATTCCTTTTCTTCGACATCTTCAGGATGGCAGTCAGCCACTAGTCTACCATCCAGGAGGGAATAACAGGAGCAGCTGGGGCAGTAGGAAAACCTGGGGCAGTAGGAACACCTGGGGCAGCAGGAACAGCAGGTGCAGCTGGAACCACAGAAGCAGTTGGCAGGAGGGTCACATCATATTGGGGAGCAGGAGCATGCACAGCAGTCTGGTCCACCACAACTGGGGTCATCAAGGTTGGAAAGTGCATAGCCACCAATGTGGGGACCTTTGCAAACGCCATCATAGTTACTGAATTCAAGGAGAAGACAAAGTGGGGTAAGTGGAGGGAGACTCCTCTCACTCTGAGGGAAAATTTTCCCCCTTGGACAGAGCAGGGAACCCAAGAAAAGGTAGTCTAGATGGTTTCTCGGCGAAGAAAAACGAGGAAAGCCGCCACCTGCTGAAGAGTGGCCCTGAGAGGAGATAGACCCCGTCTACGGCACCAACCACAGAAGACAGCCCACTTCCCCTGGTACACAGCTGCAGAGGACTGTCTGACGTTTCCAGCCATCTCTGTTGCTGCGCTGCGAGAAAAGCCTCTCGTTTGCAAGAGATGGTGGATAACATCCAGCCGTGAAGATGTAGAGACTGGACTGCTTGGTGGTACCGTTCTACGTGTGGCTGGGCGAGAAGGTTGTGCCAAGGGGGAATCTCTCTCAGTGCTTCTGCAAGCAGAGCCAGCAGGTCCGGATACCAAATGGCCTGGGGCCATTTGGGAGCCACCAGGATCATCCTGAGATTCGGGGTGGCCAGCACTCGGCTGATCACCTTGCGAACCAGGCTGAACGGGGGGAAAGGCGTAGGCGAAGAGGTTGTCCCACGGATGTTGAAGACCATCCTCTGCAGCTGCCTATGGGTCCGGCACGGCTGAAAAGAAAACCTGAAGTTTTCTGTTGTGCCGGGTGGCGAACAGATCCACTACTGGACGCCCCCATAGGTCGAAGAGCCTTTCCGCCACGTCCTGGTGTAGGGACCATTCGGTCCCTATCACCCGATCCCGACGGCTGAGCTTGTCTGCCACTACATTCCTCTTGCCTGGAATGTAGCGGGCTGACAGCTCTATTGAGTGAGTCACGGCCCACTCATGCAACTGGAGAGTCAACTGGTGCAATGGGAGAGACACTAGGCCCCCTTGTTTGTTGACGTATGCCACCACCGTGGTGTCGCAAATCAACATCACCGAGTGTCCCATCAAGCGGTCCCGGAACTCTTGGAGAGCAAGGAACGCTGCCTTGAGTTCCAGGACATTGATGTGAAGGTGCTTGTTGTGAAGGTCCCACACTCCTGAAGCCAGCAACTCCTCCAGGTGTGCGCCCCATCCCTCGTTTGATGCGTCTGAGAACAGCAGCATCTCCAGGGGGGGAGTGCGGAGAGGCACTCCTCTCAAGAGGTTCCTGTCGTCCAGCCACCAAGCTAGGTCCTGCCTTACCTCCTCCGTGAGGGACACGGGGAAGTACGGTGGATCCTCTGCCTGTGACCAACTCTCCTTTAGTCTCCACTGGAGAGACCGCAGGTGAAAACGCCCGTGAGAGACTAACTTCTCGAGTGACAACAGGTGGCCGATCACGACTTGCCATTGCTGAGCTGACTGTTCCTGCCGAGACAGGAAACCGTCCTGCTGCCTCCCTGAACTGCTGATCCGGGAGTCTGCGGGGAAGACTCGCCCTGCTACCGTGTCGATCAGCATACCCAGGTACTTCATCCTCTCCTTCGGTTCGAGATCGGACTTCTCGAAGTTCACCGCGATCCCTAGATCGCGGCAGAACTCCAGGAGTCGATCCCTGTCCCATAGCAACTGCGAGCGGGAGCTCGCCAGGACTAACCAGTCGTCAAGATACCTCAGAAGACGTATCCCGGACGAGTGGGCCCAAGCAGACACCAGAGTGAACACTCGCGTGAACACCTGTGGGGCGGTTGAGAGACCGAAGCAAAGTGCCCTGAATTGGTACACCGTCCCGTCGAGGATGAAGCAGAGGTACTTCCTGGAGGATTGATGGACGGGTATCTGGAAATATGCGTCCTTCAAACGGTTCAAAAGAGAGAGATCTAACACCAGGCGCCAGCCCCCGTAGACTTCTCCACCAGGAAAAGGCGACTGTAGAAGCCCGGTGATTGATCCCTGACGATCTCTACAGCTCCTTTGCTCAGCATGGTCTTGATCTCCTGTCGCAGAGCTACGTCCTTTGATGATCCCGGGACGTATGTTTGAAGATGGACCGGGTTGGAGGTGAGGGGTGGCCGAGATTCGAAGGGTAGTAGATATCCCTCCCGAAGGACGTCTACTATCCAGGTCTCGGCACCGTAGCGCTGCCATGTTGCCCAATGGCACGCCAGGCACCCCCCACTTCCGGCAGCAGGTGAGGGGGGAACGCCGTCCCTAGCGTTGCTTCCCGCCTCTCTTCGACTTCTTCCCCGTCCCTCCTCGTAGTAGCCATCTTGCTTGGTGAGACGTACCCGCGTGAAGTCACAATAATCAACAGATATCACAAGTTTAACATACGACTAGAATTTGAGAAATATCTAGAAGTGTTCGTGAACTATCGGTGATAAGATTAGTGTGAAATAGTAGGATAAAGCGTCTTCTAAGTTAGTTTATCAAGTGTAATACTATAAAACAGAACAAGATGGCAGTAAGTTCCAACTGCGGGAAAAGGTGGCGTAATTTGGCGTGTTTAGCAGATTCGCATACGATGAGGTAGCAGGAAGGGAACTGGCATTTCTCATCTATGAAATCAGCAACAGTCCTAACCAAAAAGATACAAAAGCATTCATAGACTATATTAGAAGGATATAATCCTTCAAACTGGAACAAATCTAATGAAAACATCTTGAAATAATTGAAGAAGTTCAAATAAATCCAAGTGGTCAAGAGACTCATAAAGAAAATATACATAAACCAACATATTCCGACAAGAAAATGAATAAGGTGAATCTTGTGAATATCCTAATTGATGCATTAGAAAAAGAATGCCAAAAGCATGCAAACTTGGTGTAAAGGTTTGGTATAGCATAGTCAATCCACAAAACCTAATCAGAAAATGTGCTGCATGCAACATTCCGACCCATCCACAGTGTGCTGAGGTAATACAAGATTTGAGAAAAGATACAAGAATTTTTTGTTCAACATGTCTACATGGATAGACAATGTTATTAAATCAGATTGAATGTACAAATAGTTGAGGATGAAGAAGAAGAGGAAGAGGAAGAAGAAGAAGAAAAAAGAAGAAGAGGAAAACGGAAGAAAAGTAAACAAAAATGAAATGACAGAAAAAAATAAGGAAAACAAAGAACAAGATAAAAGTATGGATGCAGAGATACTCATTGATACTACATATGAGGCAATAAAGCAGCATACCTACGAAGAAATAAATTACGATATGACAACAGAAAAGCAAATCCCGAAGAGGCTCTACCCAGATCTATACAATGACGGGAAAGAGGAAAAATAGACAAGAAAGACAAAATCTGCAACCTTTTGAAAAGAGGGAATTGCAGATTTGGAGAAAGATGTTACTACAAACATCCTAAGATATGTCAAAACTATGAAATATATGGTAAATGTGCATACTTAGATGGATATGGGGATGATTGCAGAGATCTGCATCCAAAAATATGTAAAAACCTAAAGAAGGAAAAGGATGTAAGTTCGACAAAAAAATGCAAATATATGCACCCTGTAGCCATGAATTCATAATCAAATAAATAACCAACCAAGTAATAAAATCCAAAATAAGAAAGAAACAAATAAAAAGAGAGAAATCAAGAATATCAGGTAAAAGAGAAAAGCAAACCACCAATGAGATATGCAGAGGTGTCAGCAAAAAATTTCAAAGCATCAGCTCCGAAATTCTACTCAAGAGATAATAACTGTATTTATTATGCAAGAGGATATTGCAGAAACGGAGAAAATTGCAGATTCAGACACAAAATTAATTATTATGATGAAGGAAGATCAAATATTATGGAAAAGTTGGATTTTTTAATGTCAGAATTTCTGGAAATGAAAAAAGAACAACTACCAGAACAGGAAAGAGACATGGGAAAATCCTTATTATTACTATCAGTATTAAATGAAGGAGAAAACACGCAAACCATCATAGTGATGAATGCGCAGGGTTTAGTTACGAGTAACTCAAAAAGAAAAATGACGTACTTAGAAGAACTAACCCAAAATGAAAAGAAAATAGATATAATGAAATATAAGTTGAACCTGGTATTTCCAAGAGACTGGGAATGATGATCAAATAAAGGGTTCCAAACTTATAGATCAGATAGAAAAAATAGGAATCAAGGGGGAACCGCAATATATGGGAAAGACAAAAAACAAGGAAAAATATATGAGAAATATAGTAACTCAGAATGTGAACTAATAGCGGTAGAATTTGAATCTGAAAAATTGATGAACATAGTAATATATAGACCTCCTAATACTAAAGAGTTTTACTTAATAATTGAAAAATTGGATGATATATGTAGAAATCACAAGGATGGACTATTCTCCTATCTGGTGACTTCAACTTTCCTTTCGTAGAATGGAAAGAACGAATAGGAGATTGTGGTTGTACTTATACATATAAAAAAGAGAGTAATAGTAGTGCAGAAGATAAGAGGCAATTTGAAAAGCTATTAGATATGCTACTAGAATACAACATTCAACAAATAAATCACCTGCCAACAAGAAAGGAAAATACTTTAGACCTAGTATTTGTGAACGAGATGAATTATGTTAAAAGAAATAATAGTTTATAATGCGAGTATTTCAGACCAATAATGTCATAGAATTAACAGTTCATTCCAAAGCAAGTGAAAATAGAGATAAGCAAGAAATGAAAAAGTGGGAAGGATATGGAAAATACCAACTTCTACAGTAAAAATATAAATGGTCAGGAAATTAATGAAGAATTAAACAAAGATTGGGATAACATTTTCGTAAGGATGACATAAGGGTATACGGAGATATTATATAAAATATTGGAGATAATAGTGGAAAAAATATATACCGAAGAAGAAAAGTAAACATCATTCATGCATACCAAGAGACAGAAGGATCTTGTTCCAGAAAATCAGAAAGTGGAAAAAAGGTCTTGCAAAAGAAAAAAATGCATGGAAAGTTATGAACTAAAAGTAAGATAGAAAATGCAGAACAAAAGATTATACAATCAAAAGAAAATGAAAAAACGGGACTTGGAAGAAAAAACCCTATTAAATATCAAGCAAAACCCCAAACTATTATACTCATATGCGAAGAAGATGAATAAAAGAAGAATAGAAATATGGCCCTCTGAGAATTGAAGGGAGATTAACGAATGAAAAAAAAAGGAAATTTGCAACATACTGCAGAACGATATAAGAGAGAATTCACCCCTAGAATAGATAATGAAGATAAGATATAGAAGTAAGGGATGAAAAATAGTGAATATTTAGCTGACATAGATATTAATGAAGCTGATATTGTGCAGGCTATTAATGAAATTAAAATGGAACTGCTGCAGGGCCTGATGGAATTCCTGCTATTTTGTTAAAGAAAGTAGTTCATTCTATCGCAAAGCCACTTGCAATATTATTAAGACAAAGTGTAGATACAGGCAAGATATATGATGAGCACAAATTAGCATATATTACCCACCCCTACTTTCAAAAGTGGATCAAGACTAGAGGCAAGTAATTATAGGCCTGTGAGTCTAACATCACATATTATGAAAGTGTATGAAAGGTAATGAAGAAAAATATTATGAAACATTTAATTTAATAAAAAATAATTTGTTTAATAAAGGACAACATGGTTTCGTACCCGGAAAAAGTACACAAACCCAACTGTTAGTCCACCGTGAAAACATATTCAAAAATATGAAAGCGGAATGAAACAGATGTGGTTTATTTAGACTTTGCAAAAGCTTTTTGATAAAGTAGACCATAATATATTTAGCGAAGAAAATTAGAAAACACAATATCGTGGATAAAGTAGGAAGATGGTTAAAGAATTTTTACACAACAGAAAACAGATAGTTATTGCAAACGACGAGAAATCGGATGAAGCCAAGGTAATATCCGGTGTGCCGCAAGGTACGGTGTTAGCTGCAATACTGTTTGTTATTATGATTGAAGACATAGACAATAACTGTTAAGGATTCGGTAGTGAGTAGTTTCGCAGATGACACAAGAATAAGTAGAGAAATTACTTGTGATGAAGATAGGAACGCTCTACAAAGAGACCTTAACAAAGTATATGATTGGGCAGAGGTAAAATAGGATGGTATTTAACTCTGATAAATTTGAATCAATAAATTATGGAGACAGAGAAAGAAAGCTATATGCATATAAGGGACCTATAATGAGACCATCACAAATAAGGAAGCAGTTAAAGACCTTGGTGTGATGATGAATAGGAACATGTTATGCAATGATCAAATAGCAACTCTGTTGGCAAAATGTAAAGCAAAAATGGGAATGTTGTTACGGCACTTCAAAACAAGAAAAGCTGAACACATGATTATGCTTTATAAAAAAACCATATGTTCGTAGTCCACTTGAATATTGCAATATGATATGGTACCCACACTATCAAAAGGATATTGCACAAATAGAGAGTGTACAAAGGTCCTTTACAGCTAGAATAGAAGAAGTTAAGGACCTAGACTACTGGGAAAGACTACAATTCTTAAAATTATATAGTCTAGAAAGGAGAAGAGACGCTACATGATAATTCAGGCATGGAAACAGATAGAACGGAATAGCAGAAAATATCATGGAACTAAAAATATCAGAAAGAGCAAGCAGAGGTAGATTAATAGTGCCCAAAAACTATACCAGGAAAAATAAGGAAAGCACACAGGACATTAATCCACTACGCACCAGCATCGATAATGCAGCGTCTTATTCAATGCGTTGCCAGCTCATCTGAGGAATATATCAGGAGTGAGCGTAGATGTGTTTAAGAATAAGCTCGACAAATACTAAACTGCATCCCAGACCATCCAAGATTGGAAGGATGCAAAATATTACCGGAAGATGTACTAGCAACTCTCTGGTAGACATTAGAGTGCCTCACACTGAGGGACCTGGGGCAACCCGAACAAGATGTAAGGTCTGTAAGGTAAGGTAAGGTGAGAAGGAGGCGGGACTGGGAGGGGGGTTGATGACGACCTCCCCTGGCAGAAGTTGAAGACAAGAGTCTTCCCTTGGGGCTTAGACGGGGCAACCGTCTTAGCAGCCGAGGAAGCGCTAGCCAAACTCTTGGGCTTGGCCGCAATTACTCGAGGCTGCCTGGTGTACTAAGCGGTCACTGTCTTCAGTGAGCCGCCTTTCTACTGCAGCGTCCACCATCTCTCCTGGGAAGAGAGAAAGAGGAACTCTGAACAGGTCCGTTGCATAATCCAAAGTGTCGCCTCACCGCCCTTCGCCTTACGCCCTGGATACTCGGGTACGGACTGCGTCCCTACGCCGAAGTACCAGGTTGGCCCCACAGGTTTACAGTCTAATGGGTGAGGAAGGAAATGGCCCATTCCTCCAGATGGCAAAGTCTCCTGAACGCCGAGTCATCTTCAGGAGAAATACCCCAGAGGTGGCTGCGACTTTAGACACTGTGAGGGAATACAGGTCTAACCAGGAGACTGCCTGGAAAGCCGCCATAGCGGTGGATTCCAGGCCAAGTTGCCTCTTGCTGCGACTCTGGTTCTCTGACAGGAGCTGCTGCAGAGACACACCCGGAGTTAGCCTGGCTAGCTCCGGGTTCACCTGTTTGGGGGCGGCATTGGATCTTCCGATGGCATAGAAACGCCGCTGTCGCAGTAGAGGAGGAGGAAGTAGCTTGGACGACCTGCCAGACTTCAGCGAACCCTCCTGTCCAGAGACAAGAGACTTCACCTGGTCTAGCACAAAGTCGGCAAGCTTTGATCGCGGCAGACCCACCGTCGGTTTGGGTTCCTTCTTCGGACCCCAAAATGACTCGAACCGGGACGTGGGCTCGGAAGGTGGGAGCGGCGATCCTTCCCCGAGGTTGTTGTGCTGACGAATCAGCGCAATACCTCGGCAAAGTTCCATCTGGATCTCTGGAGTGACGCCATCTTGCGGAGTAGGACCCGTCAAGTCCCTCGAACACGAGCGCCTCCCGAGATCCTCCTCCTTCAGAAGGAGGAACGGCGACAGACCCCTCTCAGTCTCCTCCTGTCACTTGCGCGCAGGACCTGGTCGATCCTAAGACCGTGCCTGGTACATACGATCGCTCCTCGGTGCCTCGCCCTTCCCGGTGTAGCCCGAGGAAGTTGAAGGTACGGGAGAGGAAGACCTGACGCTCCCCCCTCGCTCACTGGCAGAACCGGTGTGCTTGGAGGGCTGCAGGCGATCACCAACCTGCGGTGGGGATCGAGTGCAGGCCTGGTCGCGCCGCTCCCACCTGGGGCGAGCGGCTGGACCGAGGACAGCGGCCCACGGTCTCGTGCGTCAGAGGAACTGCTGCTGGTCCCCCTACCCGTGCAGTCCCGGTGGGAGCAGCAGTCAGGGGACCTGCAGAGACCACTGTCGCAGTGAGACCGGTGCGTGCCCTCACGGCGCTTCGAACCGCTGGTACCAGCCGAGGCTGGCGCCAACGATCGGGGGGACCTCTTCCCAGCCTCAGCCCGTGGCCGGTCTGGGACCGTCACGTCAACCTGGGTGACCGGCTGGTCGTTACGAGAGCGGCTCTCGCCAGCCTTCCGCTCCGTGCCGTGATCCTGTCGCCGAGCAAGCTCTGGCATCTGGGTCTTGGCTGCACGGCCACCCGTGGGTGACCGTACACTCGGTACCTCTCGCAGACGGAGGGCCGAGGAGCTGGAACCTGGTGTAGCGGCAGAGCCTCTAGCACCAGGCGAGGAAGTACCGGTGTTAGCCGGTACCCCTCTGGTCCCCGTCTTCTTCTTCCTTGCGGAAGCAGAGATGGGCCCTACTCTCGAAGGAGCAGGAGGACCAGCAGAAGGAACCCCCGTCCCACCGGAGTGGGACGGGCCCTCAGAAGTTCCTGAAGGGGCCTTCTTAGGAGGGGAGGAGGCAGCCTTTTTCTTCCGCGGCTGGGTAGCCTTGGAAGTCATAGGGGAAGAGGCGGCAGCAGACGACGAAGAAGACGATGAAGACAACTTTGATACCTTCCTCCTCTTCCTTGTCAGCTTCCTCAGGACAGACGTCAGATCAGCCATCCAGGATGGAGCCGGGGCTGCTGTTGCCGAAGCAACAGGGCCCGACTTCACCTGTCCGGACAGACCACTCCATGGGTGACCATCCCAGACCCCGCCAAATGATGGAGCAGCCTCTGGATACTCGCCACGCCCTGCAGTCCCAATGACGCCCACACCTGTCCAAGGTCATCCCCCAAAGTGGAAGCACCTGCGGAAGCAACAGTCGGGTACACAGGAGGGGTTTCCCCTTGTGAGGGGGGGGGGAGCCTCACCCCGAACGAACGGAAGACCCAGAATACAACTGTACGTCGGGGTACCGAGCGCCCTCCTCTAGGCTCGACGGATCAGGCGAAGAGAAGGACCTCGATATCCCCCGAAGTGGGAATGGTGCCATACGAGGGAGCTGAGCGGGGGGCAAGAAAGAAGACGAAGTATTGGTTACCAAGGGAGTCGCGGAAGAGCTTTCCGACGACTCCTTGGCAGGCCTCTTCGCTTCTGGGCCTGCCCTCGTACAACCGCCAATGCACCTCCGACCAATCACAACAAATATTACATGGCTCAGCCTGAGTGCATTCACGCCCTTGGCACCGAGCGCATAGGACATGAGGATCTATTTCAGGGAAAGATCGGAATTTCCCACAATTGCGGCCTTCCACCCCGGGGCACAATCGCCGGATGATGGCAGGGCACGGGGATAGATCCATTCGTTGATCCATGATAAATCAATAAACAATATGAAAATGAAAAGCACTGTACTTACAAGTTCACTTTCATACACAAACAAACCAGTAGAAGAAATCACAATAAATCCAAAAAGCATACGACGATGAAGCGGGCGAGAGCGATGGCGAAACATGTCCCTCACACCACACAGGTGAAAGCAAAAGTGGTTCTTCACCTCCCAGGCGCGCGGCGCGCGCACTGTCGGACAAGCAGTTAACTACCGAACTCCCTTGTTCGAAGCTTACAACCGTCCAACTGCCGCTAGTTTACCTTCCTATTGTAAAAGGACCGATGGTTTGTATATCGTACCGGAACAAGAAACGGATTTCGGTGAATACACAAAAGCTGAGGTGGTGTTGTCGTAACAATATCATAAGTATCTCAAAACTCGAAACTGGTAACTCCTGGGAGGTTGCAGGCAGTCCGAGTTGCAGTTTCAATTAAGAAGATACTATTCGTCTCGGTCACAATCCGTAGAGTTAACTACGGTATGTGCCTACACCTCGGACAATTCAACTGATTAACAGAATCATGTCGCGAGGGCAATATACGTAGTATATTTGTAGGTTCCTGTACAAAGACCCCCATCCTTTTCCATTCGAGGAATGAGAATAAGGACTGGAAGCCGACACCCTTCATTCTCTAATCAAAAGAGAGAGGGAAAAGTTTTCCCCGAAGGAAGACTTCAATGGTGATAACAGGATACCGAAGACGATAGTTCAAGCCAAAGCTGGGGACGTTCCCACCCGTTCTTCTCTATCCCAGGGTTGGCCGCCTACTGTGAGATATTCTTTCTTCAGCAGCAGTGCTTCTTCCAAATGCTAGAAATTCCAGGAATTCGAGCATTCGGCGAGATTCCCGATTATCGTAGTAACAATTATCTGGGATTCTCGTCTAGCCCACTCTGGACCGTGGTTTCGCCCAAGTGTTTGCAGATCGTAGAAAACCAGAACACTCTGAGAGTGCTAGAAATTCCGAAGAATTCTAAGCACTCGGCGAAACCCCCACCGAATTCGTCAGATGATTATCGGTTGGTGGTCCTCCCGATTCCCGTAGAAATCGAGGATTGGGCAGGATCCTTCCTCAACGACGGGGTGGACGTTACGTCCGGTAGGACCCGAAGGTCCCCCACCCAGGAACGCAGTCCCCTACGTGGAATCCTACGGAGAATGCTCTGCAGGATCCCTCCCCTTTCCTTCGTAGCCGTAGGGAGAGAGGGAATAGGGGAGGAAGATTGGATACTCGCTCGCCTTCCCAGCGGAACTAGCAGTTGGAGAAGCGAGTACGAGCAGCCGCCGCTCATAGTCTGGGAAAACGTTACCGTCAGGAGAAAACGTTTTCCCGAGGAGGGTTACGAACTTGTACTGTAGGCTAAGCGTCTGCCGCCACCGTGACCGTCGTCTGGGTGGGGCTGAGCCAGCACCTGACAGGAGAGAGCCGATACCGTCCTCCGACGCGTCCCAGTCCTCGTCGAGGCCGAAACCTCTCAAGAGGACCGAAGGGGGAGCGTGCCCTGTTCTCTTGAGTGAGAGATCCAGACGGACCGTCACATGAACAGCGGTGATGGTCCCTCCAAGAGTCTGGGAAGCGTCATTCGTCCTTGCCAGCCCCCCACAATCTTCTCCAAAACACTTGAGCGAGGATATGTTGGTCCCAAGACCGAACCAGGCTCGTGGCCGTATCGTAAGAAGTGCATTCCTCACGGTCACTCCTGTTTCGCCTCGTTCCTCCGTGTAGCCAGAGGAGGTGGAAGGGACAGGTGAGGGAGACCTGATGCTCCTACCCTGCCTACTAGCAGAACTAGTAGGCTGGGAGGACTGCAGGCGATCGCCAACCAAAGGTGGCGATCGAGCTGCAGGTCTGGACCAGCCGCTTCTTGCGGAGAAACGCTGGACCAAGGAACAGAGTGTCGGTCTCTATGTCAGGGAACTGTTACGCGAGCTCCTCCCCTGCCTACCAGCAGAACCGGTAGGCTGGGAGGACTGTGGTGATCATCAACCACAGTGATGGTCGAGCTGCTGGTCTGGACCAGCAGTTTTCCTGCTCTTCAGGAGATCACTGGCGATCGAGCTGCAGGCCTGGTCATGCGGCTCTCCTGGGGAGAGCGGCTAGACCGAGAGCAGCAGCAATGGTCCCGAGCATCAGAGGAGCTGCTGCTGGTTCCCCTATCCATCCAGTCCCGGTGAGAGCGGCGGTCAGGGGACCAGCAGAGTCCGCTGTCACGGTGGGAGCGCGCCCCTCACGATCACTCCTGATCGCCTCGCCCTTCCCGGTGTAACCCGAGGAAGTTGAAGGGATAGGAGAGGAAGGCCTGATGCTCCACGCCCCCGCCCACCAGCAGGACCGGTGTGCTTGGGGGGCTGCAGGCGATCGCCAACCCGTGGAGGCAATTGAGCTGCAGGCCTGGTCGTGCGGCTCTCCTGGGGAGAGCGGCTGGACCGAGAACAATGACCCCGGTCCCGTGCGTCAGAGGAGCTGCTGCTGGTCCCCCTATCCATCCGGTCCTGGTGGGATCGGAGGTCAGGGGACCTGCAGAGACCACTGTTGCGGTAGGACCGGTGCCTGTTCTCACGGCGCATCGAACCGCTGGAACCAGCCGAGGCTGGTTCCTGCAATCGAGGGGACCTCTTACCAGCCTCAGCCCGTGGCCAGTCTGGGACCGTCACGGCAACCCTGGTAACCAGCTGGTCGCTACGAGAGTGATCGCTGGCCTGGAGAGAGTCACCTGAGTGGCTCTCACCAGCCTTCCGCTCCGTGCCTTGGTCCTCGCGCCGAGAGAACTCGGACACCTGAGCCTTGGCTGCACGGTCACCCTCGGTACACCGTACACTCGGTACCTCTTGCGAACGAGAGCCGAGCCGGAACCTGGTGTAGCGGCAGAGCCCCCAGCACCAGGCAAGGAAGTACCGGTGTTAGCCGGTACCCCTCTGGTCCCCGTCTTCTTCTTCCTTGCGGAAGGAGAGAGCGGGCCCTACTCCCGAAGGAGCAGGAGGACCCAGCGAAGAATCCCCCGTCCCACCGAAGTGAGACAGGCCCTTAGAAGTTCCCGAGGGAGCCTTCTTAGGGGGGGAGGAGGCAGCCTTCTTCTTCCTCGGCTTGGAAGCCTTGGAAGTCGAAGGGGAAGAGGCGACGAAGAAGACGACGACGACACTTCCTCTTCTTCTTTGTCAGCTCCCTCAGGACAGACGTCAGGTCCTCCATCCAGGATGGAGCCGGGGCAACAGGGCCCGGCTGCACCTGTCCAGAACAACCAGCGACTGGGGCAGCAACACCACGGGCTGGGACGACGTTGGCAGGTGCAGGAACAGCAGGAGCGGCAGGTACAGCAGGTACGGCCGGCAGGTCAGGTACAGCAGGAGACGGGGCAGCAGCCAGCAACATCCTGGGTACCGGCGGCAGGTCCAGGGGCAAGCTCTTCGGGCATCGTTAGTCAGGGGCTGGCAGCACGAAGAACCCGGGAGAGGGAAGCACGCCTCTCCTCGGCACAGCAGCGATCGGGCCCTGCACAGCGGCCGTCGGAGTCACTGACATCACATGCGGGGTGTAGACCAGGTGAGGAGGGGCGGCGTACCCTGGAGTCGAGACAGTGGTGGTAGTGGTGGTCACTGCTCCATGGGGTGACCAGCACAGCACCCGCCAGATGCTGGAGCAGCCCCTGGACCGCTCGGCGCCCAGCCCCCTGCCCTGGAGCCCCAGCGACACCCACACCTGGCCGAGATCGTCGCACGCAGCAGGAGCACCTGAGGAAGCAACAGGCAGGTGATTAGGAGGGGTTCCCCCTCGCGCGCGCGCGGGGGGGGGGAGCCCCACCCCGAGCGAATGGAAGACCCCGAATTCAACTGCACGTCGGGGTACCTCGCGCCCTCCTCTATGCTCAATGGATCGGGTGAAGAGGACCGAGAAAACCTCCCCCCGAAGGAGAAGGCGCCATACGCGGGAGCTGAGCCGGGGGCAGGAAAGAAGAGGAAGTGTCCGTAACCAAGGGAGTTGCTGGAGAGCTTTCCGACGACCCCTTGGCAGGTCTACGCTTCCTCCTACCCTCGTACAGAACCCACTGCACCTCCGACCAATTCACACAAAATTACATGGCTCAGTCCAAGAGCATTTACGCCCCCGCACAAAGGACATGAGGATCTCTCTCGGGGAAAGAGTGAAAGACCCCACATTTGCGGCCCTCCACACCAGGGCAAACTCTGTGGCTGATGGGGGGGCGCGGGGATAGCTCCATTGCACGAGAATCCATAAACAATGTAATAAAAAGTAATAAAGAAAGTCACGTACTTACAATACACTTTCACTACACTGACAAACCAAGTTGAAGAAACAACACACAACCAAAGCATACAACGATGAAGCGGGCAGAGATCGCCGATGACAAACACGGCCGAAAGCAAAAGTGATTCTTCACCTCCCAGTCGCGCGGCTGCGCGCACTGTACGGACAAGCAGTTAACTATCGAACTCCCTTGTTCAAAGCTTACGACCGTTCCAGCCGCCGCTAGTTACCTTCCTATTGTTAAAGGACCGATAGTTTGTATTACGTATCGGAACAAACATGACAATTTGTCGAAAATTGCATTTTTCCTAACTATACAAACCTGAGGGCCTTTAACAATAGGAAGTAGCTAGCGGCAGCTGGAACGGTCGTAAGCTTCGAACAAGGGGAGAACGGTAGTTAACTGCTTGGGCGCGCGACTGGGAGGTAAACAAATCACTTTTGCTTTTGGCCCATGCAAAATACGCAGAGTGAGGGGTGGCATGAGGAGGGACTATATGTAAAGGACCTCAGGTTTGTATAGTTAGGAAAAATGCAATTTTCGACAAATTGTCATTTGTTCCGATACGTAATACAAACCATCGGTCCTTTAACAATAGGAAGACTCACTTCTTGGTGGAAGGAATCTGAGTCTTTTGATGAACAGACTGGTGTTCGTCCATCCCTGGAATGCCTCCCTGGTCGTAAGAGCGAGGGAGGGATCCAAGCCCCTGTCCGATTGTCGGGGTGTGCACCGCAGGATCAATGGTCAGGCTCTCGGCCAAGTACTAAGAGAGAGGCAAGCGTATCTCTTCGTACCAGCAAGCAAGAACTTGTTCCTGTTTGCAAGAGACAATCATAAAATTATGGGTTTGTCTCAAGCTGGCATCCACTTCCTCCCCCTTGTTGGAGGAAGTGGTGGATATACGCTCCTATCCCTAGTGAAAGGGATAGGATGGGGCTCTGTTGAGTAGCTCACCTGCATCTTGTCCTTATCCAGCAGGGTGACGACCGTGTCCCTCTACCCACAGGTAGAGGGGAAGAAAAAGATGGGAAGAGGAGCCAGTCACACTCTCATTCACTCATCCTTCTTACGGTCACACCAGGACTCGATGCTGTTCAGCCTGCAAGGGTCTGGGTTCGCTAAACAACGTGTTGAGCAGCCACCACGGTCCAAGGAAAAAGATCCAAGGACCTGTGGGCAATATCCCCGAAGGTAGAAAGGAGGTTGCATGTGGTCTGGTTGGACCAGACCCCTGCCTTCAGTACCTGCGCCACGGAGAAGTTCTTGCGGACAAAGCAGCATCTTCGCATCGAAGGCGGTGAAGTCCATTAGGGAGGGGATTGTGAACGACTCGAACCGATCGTCAGGGACCGAAAGGTTCTGAGTCTTCGCTACGAAGTTCGGTACGAAATCGAGCGTCACGGATCCCCATCCCCTGGATGCTTGACTTCGCAGGAGAAGTCATGCAGTTTCCTCAGAGGAAAAGAAGGGAATAGTCGCATGACCTATCCCTCTTCTCGACTTCGGTGATGTCCAGTACCCATACTAATCTGTCCGTCTGCAACGAAGAGTCTCGCATCCTCCTATCCCCATGCAGCGAAGTTCTCGGTAGTGGATAGGACACCGACACTCCATGGTGGGTGTCGATGGTATGGGTACTGTGACAAGCTATTAAGACGAAGTAATGATTGCTCTGTAACAACCGAACTAAGTCAACAGCGTAGTTCGTAACTGACTCGGGCGCTCTGACAGCTGCCGACTGACTGCGTTCGGTAGGAGGCAAGTTGTCCAAGCACCGAGTAAGTCACGTGACTTTCTTAAAGGGTTATGCCGAGAGACCAAACAAATAGTGTATTTGTTTGTCACCTATGCCGGACGGTGAGGTGATTATTCTCTTAAGGCATGTGCCCAACAGCAAAAGTCAATTGCCTTCTAGAGACCGCGGTCCCTGAAGGCAAGAACATTCTCATAGTTGTTGAATCTCGCTAAGGAGAAACAACACTATGTGCCGTTGAAGACGAAGGTAGACATTGAATGCAACCTACGTCTTCACAGACGAATCGAGAGAAGGATTCTCAAGATTCATAACCTGTGCTTACAAATGACTGAAAACGCTAACCGCTATTTCATTGCTGTCCGGTGAGAAAGTCGTAGTTGCAATGAAAGCGGGGAGTTCTTCAGTAAATGAAACACAGGGAGAGCCGCCTGAAGAACTGCTTCTCATGGGCTGAACGTTTGGAAGTAGAGCTGGCAGGTGTGGGAGTAGGCGATGTCTTTCAATACATCTGCTAATCCGTGAACAATGAATAATTGCACACCTACGAATAAGAGATATTTTGAGGAAAAACTCAGATTCCGCAAAAATCATTCGCATTATCGCAGTGCGATGCAGCAAGAGACTATTACAGAATTCTGTTACCGTGCGGTAAACAGAAAGATGAAAGTCGAAGAGAAATCTCTGTTGTAAATTCTCGCAATACTGAAGGTGATGAATTCGAGCGTCACAGCAGTAGATGGTCATTCATGTATGCGAGAATCCCCGTTAATCAGAGACTTAAGTCTGTGACTGTTGGGCAGAGATACGGTTGGTATTCAATCAAAGCAGGGAAGAAAGACATAAACCAACCGTGCATCTCGAGGCGACAACTGGTACTGAAATGCCTCGGGCAATTCAATACGCAGTAGCTGTCGCTGACTCGTCATCCTGAGTTGCCAAGTAATCCTTTCCACGAAGGAATGCGTTCGGCTAGAACCACCGAGCATAAAAAGATATGCTCGAGCAATTATATTTAGGCGAAACGAATTTCGGTAAATACAAAAGCTGAAATGGTGTTGTCGTGACAAAATGACAATTTGTCCAAAATTGCATTTTTCCTAACTATACAAACCTGAGGTCCTTTAACAATAGGAAGTAGCTAGCGGGCAGCTGGAATACGGTCGTAAGCTTCGAACAAGGGGAGAACGGTAGTTAACTGCTTTTGTCGATCGTCGCGCCGCGCGACTGGGAGGTAAACAAATCACTTTTGCTTTTGGCCCATGCAAAATACGCAGAGTGAGGGGTGGCATTGATGGAGGGACCTATATGTAAAGGACCTCAGGTTTTTGTATAGTTAGGAAAAATGCAAGTTTTCGACAAAGTTGTCATTTGTTTGCCGATAACGTATACAAAACCATCGGTCCTTTAACAATAGGAAGACTCACTTCTTGGGTGGGAGGAATCTGAGTCTTTTGCCATGAACAGACTGGTGTTCGTCCATCCCTGGAATGCCTCCCTGGTCGTAAGAGCGAGGGAGGGATCCAAGCCTCTGTCCGATTGATCGGGTGTGCACCGCAGGATCAATGGTCAGACCTCTGGCCGAGTACTAAGAGAGAGGCAAGCGTATCTCTTCGTACCAGCAAGCAAAGAACTTGTTCCTGTTTGCAAGAGGCAACATAAAGTATGGGTTGTCTCAAGCTGGCATCCACTTCCTCCCCTTGTTGGAGGAAGTGGTGGATATATGCTCCTATCCCTAGTGAAAGGGATAGGATGGGGCTCTGTTGAGTAGCTCACCTGCATCTTGTCCTTATCCAGCAGGGTGACGACCGTGTCCCTCTAACCACAGGTAGAGGGGAAGAAAAAGATGGGAAGAGGAGCCAGTCACACTCTCATTCACTCATCCATTCTTACGGTCACACCAGGACTCGATGCTGTTCAGCCTGCGAGGGTCTGGGTTCGCTACACAACGTGTTGCATGCCAGACCACGGGTCCCAGGTAAAAAGATCCAAGGACCTGTGGGCAATATCCCGAAGGTAGAAGGAGGGGCATGTGGTCTGGTTGGACCAGCCCCTGCCTTCAGTACCTGCGCCACGGAGAAGTTCTTGCGGACAAGGCAGCATCTCCTTCTCATCGAAGGCGGTGGAAGGTCCATTAGGGGGAGGGGGGATTGTGAACGACTGAACCAATCGTCAGGGACCGAAGGGTTCTGAGTCTTCGCTACGAAGTTCGGTACGAAAGCGAGCGTCACGGATCCCCATCCCCTGGATGCTTGACTTCGCAGGAGAAGTCATGCAGTTCCTCAGAGGAAAAGAAGGAAATAGTCGCATGACCTATCCCTCTTCTCTACTTCTGGGTGATGTCCAGTACCCATACTGGTCGTCCCGTCCGTTTGCCACGAAGTCTCTCGCATCCTCTATCCCCATGCAGCGAAGTTCTCGGTAGTGGATAGGACACCGACACTCCATGTGGGTGTCAATGGTATGGGTACTGTGACAAGCTATTAGAACGAAGTAATGATTGCTCTGTAACAACCGAACTAAGTCAACAGCGTAGTTCGTAACTGACTCGGGCGCTCTGACAGCTGCCGACTGACTGCGTTCGGTAGGAGGCAAGTTGTCAAAGCATCGAGTAAGTCACGTGACCTTCGCCTTTAAAGGGTTATGCCGAGAGACCAAACAAATAATGTATTTGTTTGTCACCAATGCCGGACAGCGAGGTGATGATTCTCTTAAGGCATGTGCCCAACAGGCGAAAGTCAATTGCCTTCTAGAGACCGAGGTCCCTAAAGGTAAAACATCTCATGGTTGTTGAATCTCAGCTAAGGAGAAACAACACTATGTACCGTTGAAGACGAAGGTAAGATATTGAATGCAACCTACGTCTTCACAGATGAATCGAGAGAAGGATTCTCAAGATTCATAACCTGTGCTTACAAAATGACTGAAAACGCTAACCGCTATTTCATTGCTGTCCGGTGAGAAAGTCGTAGTTGCAATGAAAGCGGGGCGTTCTTCAGTAATGAAAACACAGGGGAAAGCCGCCTGAAGAACTGCTTCTCATGGCTGAACATTTGGAAGTAGAGCTGTCAGGTCGGAGAGTAGGCGATGTCTTCTGACACATCTCGTAATTCGGGTTGAACAATGAACAATTGTACACCTACGAATACAAGATATTTTGAAGACAAACTCAGATGTCTGCAAAATCATTCGCATTATCGCAGTGCGATGCAGCGGGAGACTTGTACAGACTTCTGTTACCGTGCGGTAAACAGAAAGATGAAAGAGTCCAAGAGATATCTCTGTTGAAAATTCTCGCAATGTCGAAGGCGATGGAATCTAGCGTCACAGCAGTAGATGGTCCTTCATTATTGCGAGAATCTCCGTTAATCAGAGACCTAAGTCCATGATTGTTGGGCAGAAATACGGTTCGGTAGTCAATCAAAGCAGGGGAGAGAGAGACATACATGAACGTGCATCTCGGGAGGCCCAGCTGATACTGAGCTTGCTATTCAGGCAGTTCAATACGCAGTAGTTGAGCCTGAGCTCTCGCTGACTCGTTCATCCTGAGTTGCCAGGTAATCCATTATTCCACGAAGGAATGCGTTCGGCTAGAACTACCGAGCATAAAAGATATGCTCGAGCAATTATATTTAGGCGAAACGAATTTCGGTAAATATAAAAGTTGAAATGGTGTTGTCGTGACAAAACGTAAGTATATAAAATTGAAACTGAAAACTCCTGGGAGGTTGCAGGCAACCCCAAGTTTGCAGTTCAATTAGAATACTTGTCTTATAAGTCGCAATCCGTAGATTAACTAGGATATGCGCCTACCCTCGGACAATTCAACTGCTTAGTAGAATCATGTCGCGAGGTTAATATACGTATATATTTGTAGGATTCTGAACAACGATCTCCATCCTAAATTCTTTCCTTCAAGAAAACAAATAAGGATTGGAGATCGACCACCTTCGATCTCTATCAAAGAGAGTGAAGGAGAAGTCTTCCTCGAAGGAAAGCTTCAATGGTGAACAGAATACTAAGACGATAGTTCAAGCCAAACTGGATATTCCCGTCCGATCTTCTCTATTCCAGGTTGGTCGCCTACTGTGAGATATTTTCTTTCAGCAGCAGTCTTCTTCCAATGCTAGAAATTCCAGGAATTCGAGCATAGGCGAGGTTCCGATTATCGTGTATATCGGGGATTCTCGTCTCGCTCACTTTGGACCGTGTCTCGCGTAAGTGTTTGGAGATCGTAAAAACTCGAACACTGAATGCGTTAGAAATTCCGTAGAATTCTAAGCAGTCTGCGAAACCCCCACCGAATTCGTCAAACGATATCGGCTGGTGTCCTCTCGATTCCCGTAGAAATCGAGAATGGGGCAGGATTCCTCCTCAACGACCGGGGCTTACGTCAGGTAGGACCCGAAGGTCCCCCCGGTAGCGCAGTCCCGAACGTGGGATCCTACAGAGAAATCTCTGTAGGATCCGTCCCCTTTCCCTCGTAACCGTAAGGAGAGAGGGGGATGGGGGAATTGGAAATTGGACTACGCTCGCCTTCATTCCAGTGGAACTAGCAGTTGGAGAAGAGTAGGAGCAGCCATCGCCTTGCGGCGATGGCCTCTCAGAGTCTGGGAAAATGTATCGTCAGGAGAAAACGTTTTCCCGAGGAGGGTTTACGAACTCTCACTGTAGGTAAGGGTCTGCCGCCACTGTGAACGTCGTCTGGGTGGTCTGATCGACACCTGACAGGAGAGAGCCGATACCGTTCCTCCGACTCATTTCCAGTCCTCGTCGAGGTCAAAACCTCTCAGGAGGACCGAAGGAGTATTTAAATACGGTGTCCGAAGACACGTATAAACAACCCGCCGCTGTCGCAGTAGAGGAGGTGGAAGTAGCTTGATCGAACCGGCCAGAACTGAGAGAGCCTTCTCGTCCGGAGACGAGAGACTCTGGTTCGAGACAGAATCGGCAAGCTCCGATCGCGGCAGGACCCACCGTCGGTTTGGGTTCCCTC
>NC_061094.1:15111731-15129159 GCF_015104395.2 Macrobrachium nipponense | reverse complement strand
GTTACGATTCCTTTTCTTCGACATCTTCAGGATGGCAGTCAGCCACTAGTCTACCATCCAGGAGGGAATAACAGGAGCAGCTGGGCAGTAGGAAAACCTGGGCAGTAGGAACACCTGGGGCAGCAGGAACAGCAGGTGCAGCTGGAACCACAGAAGCAGTTGGCATAGGAGGGTCACATCATATTGGGGAGCAGGAGCATGCACAGCAGTCTGGTCCACCACAACTGGGGTCATCAAGGTTGGAAAGTGCATAGCCACCAATGTGGGGACCTTTGCAAACGCCATCATAGTTACTGAATTCAAGGAGAAGACAAAGTGGGGTAAGTGGAGGGAGACTCCTCTCACTCTGAGGGAAAATTTTCCCCCTTGGACAGAGCAGGGAACCCAAGAAAAGGTAGTCTAGATGGTTTCTCGGCGAAGAAAAACGAGGAAAGCCGCCACCTGCTGAAGAGTGGCCCTGAGAGGAGATAGACCCCGTCTACGGCACCAACCACAGAAGACAGCCCACTTCCCCTGGTACACAGCTGCAGAGGACTGTCTGACGTTTCCAGCCATCTCTGTTGCTGCGCTGCGAGAAAAGCCTCTCGTTTGCAAGAGATGGTGGATAACATCCAGCCGTGAAGATGTAGAGACTGGACTGCTTGGTGGTACCGTTCTACGTGTGGCTGGGCGAGAAGGTTGTGCCAAGGGGGAATCTCTCTCAGTGCTTCTGCAAGCAGAGCCAGCAGGTCCGGATACCAAATGGCCTGGGGCCATTTGGGAGCCACCAGGATCATCCTGAGATTCGGGGTGGCCAGCACTCGGCTGATCACTTGCGAACCAGGCTGAACGGGGGGAAAGGCGTAGGCGAAGAGGTTGTCCCACGGATGTTGAAGAGCATCCTCTGCAGCTGCCTATGGGTCCGGCACGGCTGAAAAGAAAAACTGAAGTTTTTCTGTTGTGCCGGGTGGCGAACAGATCCACTACTGGACGCCCCCATAGGCCGAAGAGCCTTTCCGCCACGTCCTGGTGTAGGGACCATTCGGTCCCTATCACCCGATCCCGACGGCTGAGCTTGTCTGCCACTTACAATTCCTCTTGCCTGGAATGTAGCGGGCTGACAGCTCTATTGAGTGAGTCACGGCCCACTCATGCAACTGGAGAGTCAACTGGTGCAATGGGAGAGACACTAGGCCCCCTTGTTTGTTGACGTATGCCACCACCGTGGTGTCGCAAATCAACATCACCGAGTGTCCCATCAAGCGGTCCCGGAACTCTTGGAGAGCAAGGAACGCTGCCTTGAGTTCCAGGACATTGATGTGAAGGTGCTTGTTGTGAAGGTCCCACACTCCTGAAGCCAGCAACTCCTCCAGGTGTGCGCCCCATCCCTCGTTTGATGCGTCTGAGAACAGCAGCATCTCCAGGGGGGGAGTGCGGAGAGGCACTCCTCTCAAGAGGTTCCTGTCGTCCAGCCACCAAGCTAGGTCCTGCCTTACCTCCTCCGTGAGGGACACGGGGAAGTACGGTGGATCCTCTGCCTGTGACCAACTCTCCTTTAGTCTCCACTGGAGAGACCGCAGGTGAAGACACCCGTGAAAGACTAACTTCTCGAGTGACAACAGGTGGCCGATCACGACTTGCCATTGCTGAGCTGACTGTTCCTGCCGAGACAGGAACCGTCCTGCTGCCTCCCTGAATCTGCTGATCCGGGAGTCTGCGGGGAAGACTCGCCCTGCTACCGTGTCGATCAGCATACCCAGGTACTTCATCCTCTCCTTCAGTTCGAGATCGGACTTCTCGAAGTTCACCGCGATCCCTAGATCGCGGCAGAACTCCAGGAGTCGATCCCTGTCCCATAGCAACTGCGAGCGGGAGCTCGCCAGGACTAACCAGTCGTCAAGATACCTCAGAAGACGTATCCCGGACGAGTGGGCCCAAGCAGACACCAGAGTGAACACTCGCGTGAACACCTGTGGGGCGGTTGAGAGACCGAAGCAAAGTGCCCTGAATTGGTACACCGTCCCGTCGAGGATGAAGCAGAGGTACTTCCAGGAGGATTGATGGACGGGTATCTGGAAATATGCGTCCTTCAAACGGTTCAAAAGAGAGAGATCTAACACCAGGCGCCAGCCCCCGTAGACTTCTCCACCAGGAAAAGGCGACTGTAGAAGCCCGGTGATTGATCCCTGACGATCTCTACAGCTCCTTTGCTCAGCATGGTCTTGATCTCCTGTCGCAGAGCTACGTCCTTTGATGATCCCGGGACGTACGTTTGAAGATGGACCGGGTTGGAGGTGAGGGGTGGCCGAGATTATAAGGGTAGTAGATATCCCTCCCGAAGGACGTCTACTATCCAGGTCTCGGCACCGTAGCGCTGCCATGTTGCCCAATGGCTCGCCAGGCACCCCCCACTTCCGGCAGCAGGTGAGGGGGGAACGCCGTCCCTAGCGTTGCTTCCCGCCTCTCTTCGACTTCTTCCCCGTCCCTCCTCGTGAGAAGGAGGACTGGGAGGGGGGTTGATGACGACCTCCCCTGGCAGAAGTTGAAGACAAGAGTCTTCCCTTGGGGCTTAGACGGGGCAACCGTCTTAGCAGCCGAGGAAGCGCTAGCCAAACTCTTGGGCTTGGCCGCAATTACTCGAGGCTGCCTGGTGTACTAAGCGGTCACTGTCTTCAGTGAGCCGCCTTTCTACTGCAGCGTCCACCATCTCTCCTGGGAAGAGAGAAGAGGAACTCTGAACAGCTCCGTTGCATAATCCAAGTGCCGCCTCACGCCCAGCCGCCCTGGATACTCGGGTAAGGACTGCGTCCCTACGCCGAAGTACCAGGTTGGCCCACAGGTTTACAGTCTAATGGGTGAGGAAGGAAATGGCCCTTCCTCCAGACTGGCAAAGTCTCCTGAACGCCGAGTCATCTTCAGGAGAAATACCCCAGAGGTGGCTGCGACTTTGGACACTGTGAGGGAATACAGGTCTAACCAGGAGACTGCCTGGAAAGCCGCCATAGCGGTGGATTCCAGGCCAAGTGCCTCTTGCTGCGAGAACCAGAGGTTCTCTGACAGGAGCTGCTGCAGAGACACACCCGGAGTTAGCCTGGCTAGCTCCGGGTTCACCTGTTTGGGCGGCATTGGATCTTCCGATGGCACATAGAAACGCCGCTGTCGCAGTAGAGGAGGAGGAAGTAGCTTGGACGACCTGCCAGACTTCAGCGAACCCTCCTGTCCGGAGACAAGAGACTTCACCTGGTCTAGCACAAAGTCGGCAAGCTTTGATTGCGGCAGACCCACCGTCGGTTTGGGTTCCTTCTTCGGACCCCAAAATGACTCGAACCGGGACGTGGGCTCGGAAGGTGGGAGCGGCGATCCTTCCCCGAGGTTGTTGTGCTGACGAATCAGCACAATAACCTAGGCAAAGTTCCTCTGGATCTCTGGAGTGACGCCATCTTGCGGAGTAGGACCCGTCAAGTCCCTCGAACACGAGCGCCTCCCGAGATCCTCCTCCTTCAGAAGGAGGAACGGCGACAGACCCCTCTCAGTCTCCTCCTGTCACTTGCGCGCAGGACCTGGTCGATCCTAAGACCGTGCCTGGTACATACGATCGCTCCTCGGTGCCTCGCCCTTCCCGGTGTAGCCCGAGGAAGTTGAAGGTATGGGAGAGGAAGACCTGACGCTCCCCCCTCGCTCACTGGCAGAACCGGTGTGCTTGGAGGGCTGCAGGCGATCACCAACCTGCGGTGGGGATCGAGCTGCAGGCCTGGTCGCGCCGCTCCCCTGGGGCGAGCGGCTGGACCGAGGACAGCGCCCGGTCTCGTGCGTCAGAGGAACTGCTGCTGGTCCCCCTACCCGTGCAGGTCCCAGGTGGGAGCAGCAGTCAGGGGACCTGCAGAGACCACTGTCGCAGTGAGACCGGTGCGTGCCCTCACGGCGCTTCGAACCGCTGGTACCAGCCGAGGCTGGCGCCAACGATCGGGGGACCTCTTCCCAGCCTCAGCCCGTGCCGTCTGGGACCGTCACGTCACCTGGGTGACCAGCTGGTCGCTACGAGAGCGGCCGCTGGCCTGGCGAGAGTCACCTGAGCGGCTCTCGCCAGCCTTCCGCTCCGTGCCGTGATCCTGTCGCCGAGCAAGCTCTGGCATCTGGGTCTTGGCTGCACGGCCACCCGTGGGTGACCGTACACTCGGTACCTCTCGCAGACGAGAGGCCGAGCCGGAACCTGGTGTAGCGGCAGAGCCTCTAGCACCAGGCGAGGAAGTACCGGTGTTAGCCGGTACCCCTCTGGTCCCCGTCTTCTTCTTCCTTGCGGAAGCAGAGATGGGCCCTACTCTCGAAGGAGCAGGAGGACCAGCAGAAGGAACCCCCGTCCCACCGGAGTGGGACGGGCCCTCAGAAGTTCCTGAAGGGGCCTTCTTAGGAGGGGAGGAGGCAGCCTTTTTCTTCCGCGGCTGGGTAGCCTTGGAAGTCATAGGGGAAGAGGCGGCAGCAGACGACGAAGAAGACGATGAAGACAACTTTGATACCTTCCTCCTCTCCCTTGTCAGCTTCCTCAGGACAGACATCAGATCAGCCATCCAGGATGGAGCCGGGGCTGCTGTTGCCGAAGCAACAGGGCCCGACTTCACCTGTTCGGACAGACCACTCCATGGGTGACCATCCCAGACCCCGCCAAATGATGGAGCAGCCCCTGGATACTCGCCACGCCCTGCAGTCCCAATGACGCCCACACCTGTCCAAGGTCATCCCCCAAAGTGGAAGCACCTGCGGAAGCAACAGTCGGGTACACAGGAGGGGTTTCCCCTTGTGAGGGGGGGGGGAGCCTCACCCCGAACGAACGGAAGACCCAGAATACAACTGTACGTCGGGGTACCGAGCGCCCTCCTCTAGGCTCGACGGATCAGGCGAAGAGAAGGACCTCGATATCCCCCCGAAGGGAATGGTGCCATACGAGGGAGCTGAGCGGGGGGCAAGAAAGAAGACGAAGTATTGGTTACCAAGGGAGTCGCGGAAGAGCTTTCCGACGACTCCTTGGCAGGCCTTCGCTTCTTCCTGCCCTCGTACAACCGCCAATGCACCTCCGACCAATCACAACAAATATTACATGGCTCAGCCTGAGAGAATTCACGCCCTTGGCACCGAGCGCATAGGACATGAGGATCTATTTCAGGGAAAGATCGGAATTTCCCACAATTGCGGCCTTCCACCCCGGGGCACAATCGCCGGATGATGGCAGGGCACGGGGATAGATCCATTCGTTGATCCATGATAAATCAATAAACAATATGAAAATGTAAAGCACTGTACTTACAAGTTCACTTTCATACACAAACAAACCAGTAGAAGAAATCACAATAAATCCAAAAAGCATACGACGATGAAGCGGGCAGAGAGCGATGGCGAAACACGTCCTCACACCACACAGGTGAAAGCAAAAGTGGTTCTTCACCTCCCAGGCGCGCGGCGCGCGCACTGTCGGACAAGCAGTTAACTACCGAACTCCCTTGTTCGAAGCTTACAACCGTCCAACTGCCGCTAGTTACCTTCCTATTGTAAAAGGACCGATGGTTTGTATATCGTACCGGAACAAGAAACGGATTTCGGTGAATACAAAAGCTGAGGTGGTGTTGTCGTAACAATATCATAAGTATCTCAAAATCGAAACTGGTAACTCCTGGGAGGTTGCAGGCAGTCCCGAGTTGCAGTTCAATTAAGAAGATACTATTCGTCTCGGTCACAATCCGTAGAGTTAACTACGGTATGTGCCTACACCTCGGACAATTCAACTGATTAACAGAATCATGTCGCGAGGGCAATATACGTAGTATATTTGTAGGTTCCTGTACAAAGACCTCCATCCTAAATTCTTTTCCATTCGAGGAATGAGAATAAGGACTGGAAGCCGACACCCTTCATTCTCTAATGAAGAGAGTGAAGGAGAAGTTTTCCCCGAAGGAAGACTTCAATGGTGATAACAGGATACCGAAGACGATAGTTCAAGCCAAGCTGGACGTTCCCACCCGTTCTTCTCTATCCCAGGGTTGGCCGCCTACTGTGAGATATTCTTCCTTCAGCAGCAGTGCTTCTTCCAAATGCTAGAAATTCCAGGAATTCGAGCATTCGGCGAGATTCCCGATTATCGTAGTAACAATTATCTGGGATTCTTGACTAGCCCACTCTGGACCGTGGTTTCGCCCAAGTGTTTGCAGATCGTAGAAAACCAGAACACTCTGAGAGTGCTAGAAATTCCGATGAATTCTAAGCACTCGGCGAAACCCCCACCGAATTCGTCAGATGATTATCGGTTGGTGGTCCTCCCGATTCCCGTAGAAATCGAGGATTGGGCAGGATCCTTCCTCAACGACGGGGACTTACGTCCGGTAGGACCCGAAGGTCCCCCAGGAACGCAGTCCCCTACGTGGAATCCTACGGAGAATGCTCTGCAGGATCCCTCCCCTTTCCTTCGTAGCCGTAGGGAGAGAGGGAATAGGGGAGGAAGATTGGATACTCGCTCGCCTTCCCAGCGGAACTAGCAGTTGGAGAAGCGAGTACGAGCAGCCGCCGCTCATAGTCTGGGAAAACGTTACCGTCAGGAGAAAACGTTTTCCCGAGGAGGGTTACGAACTCGTACTGTAGGCTAAGCGTCTGCCGCCACCGTGACCGTCGTCTGGGTGGGGCTGAGCCAGCACCTGACAGGAGAAAGCCGATACCGTCCTCCGACGCGTCCCAGTCCTCGTCGAGGCCGAAACCTCTCAAGAGGACCGAAGGGGGAGCGTGCCCTGTTCTCTTGAGTGAGAGGTCCAGACGGACCGTCACATGAACAGCGGTGATGGTCCCTCCAAGAGTCTGGGAAGCGTCATTCGTCCTTGCCAGCCCCCCCACAATCTTCTCCAAACACTTGAGCGAGGATATGTTGGTCCCAAGACCGAACCAGGCTCGTGGCCGTATCGTAAGAAGTGCATTTCTCACGGTCACTCCTGTTCGCCTCGTTCCTCCCGGTGTAGCCAGAGGAGGTGGAAGGGACAGGTGAGGGAGACCTGATGCTCCTACCCTGCCTACTAGCAGAACTAGTAGCTGGGAGGACTGCAGGCGATCGCCAACCAAAGGTGGCGATCGAGCTGCAGGTCTGGACCAGCCGCTTCTTGCGGAGAAACGCTGGACCAAGGAACAGAGCGTCGGTCTCTATGTCAGGGAACTGTTACGCGAGCTCCTCCCCTGCCTACCAGCAGAACCGGTAGGCTGGGAGGACTGTGGGGATCATCAACCACAGTGATGGTCGAGCTGCTGGTCTGGACCAGCGGTTTTCCTGCTCTTCAGGAGATCACTGGCGATCGAGCTGCAGGCCTGGTCATGCGGCTCTCCTGGGGAGAGCGGCTAGACCGAGAGCAGCAGCAATGGTCCCGAGCATCAGAGGAGCTGCTGCTGGTTCCCCTATCCATCAAGTCCCGGTGAGAGCGGCGGTCAGAGGACCAGCAGAGTCCGCTGTCACGGTGGGAGCGCGCCCCTCACGATCACTCCTGATCGCCTCGCCCTTCCCGGTGTAACCCGAGGAAGTTGAAGGGATAGGAGAGGAAGGCCTGATGCTCCACGCCCCCGCCCACCAGCAGGACCGGTGTGCTTGGAGGGCTGCAGGCGATCGCCAACCCGTGGAGGCAATTGAGCTGCAGGCCTGGTCGTGCGGCTCTCCTGGGGAGAGCGGCTGGACCGAGAACAATGACCCCGGTCCCATGCGTCAGAGAGCTGCTGCTGGTCCCCCTATCCATCCGGTCCTGGTGGGGATCGGAGGTCAAGGGACCTGCAGAGACCACTGTTGCAGTAGGACCGGTGCCTGTTCTCACGGCGCATCGAACCGCTGGAACCAGCCGAGGCTGGTTCCTGCAATCGAGGGGACCTCTTACCAGCCTCAGCCCGTGGCCGGTCTGGGACCGTCACGGCAACCCTGGTAACCAGCTGGTCGCTACGAGAGTGATTGCTGGACTGGAGAGAGTCACCTGAGCGGCTCTCACCAGCCTTCCGCTCCGTGCCTTGGTCCTCGCGCCGAGAGAACTCGGACACCTGAGCCTTGGCTGCACGGTCACCCTCGGTACACCGTACACTCGGTACCTCTTGCGAACGAGAGCCGAGCCGGAACCTGGTGTAGCGGCAGAGCCCCCAGCACCAGGCAAGGAAGTACCGGTGTTAGCCGGTACCCCTCTGGTCCCCGTCTTCTTCTTCCTTGCGGAAGGAGAGACGGGCCCTACTCCCGAAGGAGCAGGAGGACCAGCGGAAGAATCCCCCGTCCCACCGAAGTGAGACAGGCCCTTAGAAGTTCCCGAGGGAGCCTTCTTAGGGGGGGAGGAGGCAGCCTTCTTCTTCCTCGGCTTGGAAGCCTTGGAAGTCGAAGGGGAAGAGGTGGCAGCAGGCGACGAAGAAGACGACGACGACACCTTCCTCTTCTTCTTTGTCAGCTCCCTCAGGACAGACGTCAGGTCCTCCATCCAGGATGGAGCCGGGGCTGCTGTTGCCGAAGCAACAGGGCCCGGCTGCACCTGTCCAGAACAACCAGCGACTGGGGCAGCAACACCACGGGCTGGGACGACGTTGGCAGGTGCAGGAACAGCAGGAGCGGCAGGTACAGCAGGTACGGCCGGCAGGTCAGGTACAGCAGGAGACGGGGCAGCAGCCAGCGACATCCTGGGTACCAGCGGCAGGTCCAGGGGCAAGCTCTTCGGGCATCGTTAGTCAGGGGCTGGCAGCACGAAGAACCCGGGAGAGGGAAGCACTCTCCTCGCCCTCACAGCAGCGATCGGCCCTGCACACGCGGCCGTCGGAGTCACTGACATCACATGCGGGGTGTAGACCAGGTGAGGAGGGGCGGCGTACCCTGGAGTCGAGACAGTGGTGGTAGTGGTGGTCACTGCTCCATGGGTGACCAGCACAGCACCCGCCAGATGCTGGAGCAGCCCCTGGACGCTCGGCGTGCCCTGGAGCCCCAGCGACACCCACACCTGGCCGAGATCGTCGCACGCAGCAGGAGCACCTGAGGAAGCAACAGGCAGGTGATTAGGAGGGGTTCCCCCTCGCGCGCGCGCGGGGGGGGGGGAGCCCCACCCCGAGCGAATGGAAGACCCCGAATTCAACTGCACGTCGGGGTACCTCGCGCCCTCCTCTATGCTCAATGGATCGGGTGAAGAGGACCGAGAAAACCTCCCCTCCCCCGAAGGAGAGGCGCCATACGCGGGAGCTGAGCCGGGGGCAGGAAAGAAAGAGGAAGTGTCCGTAACCAAGGGAGTTGCTGGAGAGCTTTCCGACGACCCCTTGGCAGGTCTACGCTTCCTCCTACCCTCGTACAGAACCCACTGCACCTCCGACCAATTCACACAAAATTACATGGCTCAGTCCGAGACAGCAAAGCATTTTACGCCCCCGGCACGAAAGGACATGAGGATCTCTCTCGGGGAAAGAGTGAAAGACCCAACATTTGCGGCCTCACACCAGGGCAAACTCTGTGGCTGATGGGGGGGCGCGGGGATAGCTCCATTGCACGAGAATCCATAAACAATGTAATAAAAAGTAATAAAGAAAGTCACGTACTTACAATACACTTTCACTACACTGACAAACCAAGTTGAAGAAACAACACACAACCAAAGCATACGACGATGAAGCGGGCAGAGAGCGATGACAAACACGGCCGAAAGCAAAAGTGATTCCTCACCTCCCAGTCGCGCGGCGCGCGCACTGTCGGACAAGCAGTTAACTACCGAACTCCCTTGTTCAAAGCTTACGACCGTTCCAGCCGCCGCTAGTTACCTTCCTATTGTTAAAGGACCGATAGTTTGTATTACGTATCGGAACAAACATGACAATTTGTCGAAAATTGCATTTTTCCTAACTATACAAACCTGAGGGCCTTTAACAATAGGAAGTAGCTAGCGGCAGCTGGAACGGTCGTAAGCTTCGAACAAGGGGAGAACGGTAGTTAACTGCTTGGGCGCGCGACTGGGAGGTAAACAAATCACTTTTGCTTTTGGCCCATGCAAAATACGCAGAGTGAGGGGTGGCATGAGGAGGGACTATATGTAAAGGACCTCAGGTTTGTATAGTTAGGAAAAATGCAATTTTCGACAAATTGTCATTTGTTCCGATACGTAATACAAACCATTGGTCCTTTAACAATAGGAAGACTCACTTCTTGGTGGAAGGAATCTGAGTCTTTTGATGAACAGACTGGTGTTCGTCCATCCCTGGAATGCCTCCCTGGTCGTAAGAGCGAGGGAGGGATCCAAGCCCCTGTCCGATTGATCGGGGTGTGCACCGCAGGATCAATGGTCAGGCCTCTGGGCCAAGTACTAAGAGAGAGGCAAGCGTATCTCTTCGTACCAGCAAGCAAGAACTTGTTCCTGTTTGCAAGAGACAATCATAAAATTATGGGTTTGTCTCAAGCTGGCATCCACTTCCTCCCCTTGTTGGAGGAAGTGGTGGATATACGCTCCTATCCCTAGTGAAAGGGATAGGATGGGGCTCTGTTGAGTAGCTCACCTGCATCTTGTCCTTATCCAGCAGGGTGACGACCGTGTCCCTCTACCCACAGGTAGAGGGGAAGAAAAAGATGGGAAGAGGAGCCAGTCACACTCTCATTCACTCATCCTTCTTACGGTCACACCAGGACTCGATGCTGTTCAGCCTGCAAGGGTCTGGGTTCGCTAAACAACGTGTTGAGCAGCCACCACGGGTCCCAAGGAAAAAGATCCAAGGACCTGTGGGCAATATCCCGAAGGTAGAAGGAGGTGCATGTGGTCTGGTTGGACCAGACCCCTGCCTTCAGTACCTGCGCCACGGAGAAGTTCTTGCGGACAAAGCAGCATCTCCTTCGCATCGAAGGCGGTGAAGTCCATTAGGGAGGGGATTGTGAACGACTCGAACCGATCGTCAGGGACCGAAAGGTTCTGAGTCTTCGCTACGAAGTTCGGTACGAAATCGAGCGTCACGGATCCCCATCCCCTGGATGCTTGACTTCGCAGGAGAAGTCATGCAGTTTCCTCAGAGGAAAAGAAGGGAATAGTCACATGACCTATCCCTCTTCTCGACTTCGGTGATGTCCAGTACCCATACTAATCTGTCCGTCTGCAACGAAGAGTCTCGCATCCTCCTATCCCCATGCAGCGAAGTTCTCGGTAGTGGATAGGACACCGACACTCCATGGTGGGTGTCGATGGTATGGGTACTGTGACAGCTATTAAGACGAAGTAATGATTGCTCTGTAACAACCGAACTAAGTCAACAGCGTAGTTCGTAACTGACTCGGGCGCTCTGACAGCTGCCGACTGACTGCGTTCGGTAGGAGGCAAGTTGTCCAAGCATCCGAGTAAGTCACGTGACTTTCGCCCTTAAAAGGGTTATGCCGAGAGACCAAACAAATAGTGTATTTGTTTGTCACCTATGCCGGACGGTGAGGTGATTATTCTCTTAAGGCATGTGCCCAACAGGCGAAAGTCAATTGCCTTCTAGAGACCGAGGTCCCTGAAGGCAAGACATTCTCATAGTTGTTGAATCTCAGCTAAGGAGAAACAACACTATGTGCCGTTGAAGACGAAGGTAGACATTGAATGCAACCTACGTCCTTCACAGACGAATCGAGAGAAGGATTCTCAAGATTCATAACCTGTGCTTACAAATGACTGAAAACGCTAACCGCTATTTCATTGCTGTCCGGTGAGAAGTCGTAGTTGCAATGAAAGCGGGGAGTTCTTCAGTAATGAAACACAGGGGAGAGCCGCCTGAAGAACTGCTTCTCATGGGCTGAACGTTTGGAAGTAGAGCTGGCAGGTGTGGGAGTAGGCGATGTCTTTCAATACATCTGCTAATCCGGGGTGAACAATGAATAATTGCACACCTACGATAAGAGATATTTTGAGGAAAAACTCAGATTCCCGCAAAATCATTCGCATTATCGCAGTGCGATGCAGCAAGAGACTATTACAGAATTCTGTTACCGTGCGGTAAACAGAAAGATGAAAGTCGAAGAGAAATCTCTGTTGTAAATTCTCGCAATACTGAAGGCGATGAATTCGAGCATCAGCGTAGATGGTCATTCATGTATGCGAGAATCCCCGTTAATCAGAGACTTAAGTCTGTGACTGTTGGGCAGAGATACGGTTGGTATTCAATCAAAGCAGGGAAGAAAGACATAACAACCGTGCATCTCGAGGCGCCAACTGGTACTGAAATGCCTCGGGCAATTCAATACGCAGTAGCTGTCGCTGACTCGTCATCCTGAGTTGCCAAGTAATCCTTTCCACGAAGGAATGCGTTCGGCTAGAACCACCGAGCATAAAAAGATATGCTCGAGCAATTATATTTAGGCGAAACGAATTTCGGTAAATACAAAAGCTGAAATGGTGTTGTCGTGACAAAATGACAATTTGTCGAAAATTGCATTTTTCCTAACTATACAAACCTGAGGTCCTTTAACAATAGGAAGTAGCTAGCGGCAGCTGAACAGTCGTAAGCTTCGAACAAGGGGAGAACGGTAGTTAACTGCTTGTCCGATCGTCGCGCGCCGCGCGACTGGGAGGTAAACAAATCACTTTTGCTTTTGGCCCATGCAAAATACGCAGAGTGAGGGGTGGCATGAGGAGGGACTATATGTAAAGGACCTCAGGTTTGTATAGTTAGGAAAAATGCAATTTTCGACAATTGTCATTTGTTTCTGATACGTAATACAAACCATCGGTCCTTTAACAATAGGAAGACTCACTTCTTGGTGGGAGGAATCTGAGTCTTTTGATGAACAGACTGGTGTTCGTCCATCCCTGGAATGCCTCCCTGGTCGTAAGAGCAGGGAGGGATCCAAGCCTCTGTCCGATTGATCGGGGTGTGCACCGCAGGATCAATGGTCAGACCTCTGGGCCGAGTACTAAGAGAGAGCAAGCGTATCTCTTCGTACCAGCAAGCAAGAACTTGTTCCTGTTTGCAAGAGGCAACATAAAGTATGGGTTGTCTCAAGCTGGCATCCATTTCCTCCCCCTTGTTGGAGAAGTGGTGGATATATGCTCCTATCCCTAGTGAAAGGGATAGGATGGGGCTCTGTTGAGTAGCCTCACCTGCATCTTGTCCTTATCCAGCAGGGTGACGACCGTGTCCCTCTAACCACAGGTGAGGGGAAGAAAAAGATGGGAAGAGGAGCCAGTCACACTCTCATTCACTCATCCATTCTTACGGTCACACCAGGACTCGATGCTGTTCAGCCTGCGAGGGTCTGGGTTCGCTACACACGTGTTGAGCAGCCACCACGGGTCCCAGGGAAAAAGATCCAAGGACCTGTGGGCAATATCCCGAAGGGTAGAAGGAGGGGCATGTGGTCTGGTTGGACCAGCCCCTGCCTTCAGTACCTGCGCCACGGAGAAGTTCTTGCGGACAAGGCAGCATCTCCTTCGCATCGAAGGCGGTGAAGTCCATTAGGGAGGGGATTGTGAACGACTCGAACCAATCGTCAGGGACCGAAGGGTTCTGAGTCTTCGCTACGAAGTTCGATACGAAAGCGAGCGTCACGGATCCCCATCCCCTGGATGCTTGACTTCGCAGGAGAAGTCATGCAGTTCCTCAGAGGAAAAGAAGGAAATAGTCGCATGACCTATCCCTCTTCTCTACTTCGGTGATGTCCAGTACCCATACTGGTCTGTCCATTTGCCACGAAGTCTCTCGCATCCTCCTATCCCCATGCAGCGAAGTTCTCGGTAGTGGATAGGACACCGCACTCCATGGTGGGTGTCAATGGTATGGGTACTGTGACAAGCTATTAGAACGAAGTAATGATTGCTCTGTAACAACCGAACTAAGTCAACAGCGTAGTTCGTAACTGACTCGGGCGCTCTGACAGCTGCCGACTGACTGCGTTCGGTAGGAGGCAAGTTGTCAAAGCATCCGAGTAAGTCACGTGACCTTCGCCTTTAAAGGGTTATGCCGAGAGACCACCAAACAAATAATGTTATTTTGTTTGTCACCAATGCCGGACAGCGAGGTGATGATTCTCTTAAGGCATGTGCCCAACAGGCGAAAGTCAATTGCCTTCTAGAGACCGAGGTCCCTAAAGGTAAAACATCTCATGGTTGTTGAATCTCAGCTAAGGAGAAACAACACTATGTACCGTTGAAGACGAAGGTAGATATTGAATGCAACCTACGCTTCACAGATGAATCGAGAGAAGGATTCTCAGATTCATAACCTGTGCTTACAAATGACTGAAAACGCTAACCGCTATTTCATTGCTGTCCGGTGAGAATCGTAGTTGCAATGAAAGCGGGGCGTTCTTCAGTAATGAAAACACAGGGGAAAGCCGCCTGAAGAACTGCTTCTCATGGGCTGAACATTTGGAAGTAGAGCTGTCAGGTCGGAGAGTAGGCGATGTCTTCTGACACATCTCGTAATTCGGGTTGAACAATGAACAATTGTACACCTACGAATACAAGATAGAAGACAAACTCAGATGTCTGCAAAATCATTCGCATTATCGCAGTGCGATGCAGCGGGAGACTTGTACAGACTTCTGTTACCGTGCGGTAAACAGAAAGATGAAAGAGTCCAAGAGATATCTCTGTTGAAAATTCTCGCAATGTCGAAGGCGATGGAATCTAGCGTCACAGCAGTAGATGGTCCTTCATTATTGCGAGAATCCCCGTTAATCAGAGACCTAAGTCCATGATTGTTGGGCAGAAATACGGTTCGGTAGTCAATCAAAGCAGGGAGAGAGAGACATACATGAACGTGCATCTCCGAGGCCCAGCTGATACTGAGCTGCTATCAGGCAGTTCAATACGCAGTAGTTGAGCCTGAGCTCTCGCTGACTCGTCATCCTGAGTTGCCAGGTAATCCATTATTCCACGAAGGAATGCGTTCGGCTAGAACTACGAGCATAAAAGATATGCTCGAGCAATTATATTTAGGCGAAACGAATTTCGGTAAATATAAAAGTTGAAATGGTGTTGTCGTGACAAAACCGTAAGTATATAAAATTGAAACTGAAAACTCCTGGGAGGTTGCAGGCAACCCCAAGTTGCAGTTCAATTAGAATACTTGTCTTATAAGTCGCAATCCGTAGATTAACTAGGATATGCGCCTACCCCTCGGACAATTCAACTGCTTAGTAGAATCATGTCGCGAGGTTAATATACGTAGTATATTTGTAGGATTCTGAACAACGATCTCCATCCTAAATTCTTTCCTTCAAGAAAACAAAATGATATTGTTATGTTACAATAAAGTTTCATACATACTTACCTGGCAGATATATACATAGCTAAGACTCCGTCGTCCCCGACAGAAATTCAAATTTCGCGCCACTCGCTACAGGTAGGTCAGGTGATCTACCGGCCTGCCCTGGGTGGCAGGACTAGGAACCATCCCCGTTTTCTATCATATTTTCTCTCTTCCACCTGTCTCCTGCGGGGAGGCTGGGTGGGCCTTTAATTGTATATATCTGCCAGGTAAGTATGTATGAAACTTTATTGTAACATAACAATATCATTTTCATACAATCAACTTACCTGTCAGATATATACATAGCTGATTGGCACCCTTCGGTGGAGGGTAAGAGACAGCTACTATATGGAATAGACAGGTAAACAACATATGTTGTAGGTATAAATAAAACCTTGGTTCCTACCTGATAGGTGGTAGACTTGGTGGGTGTTTGCCCAGTAGTCTGCATCACCTCAAGAACTTTAGCGAGATATGTGATCTATGGCCAAGAGTTCTTGTGGTCTGCCGATGGGGTCTTACCCACTTACTCAGCAGAGCCTAAAAGGACTTTGTCAATGGGTGCTGATCCACTTATATGACAATACACCTTATGAAGGAGCACCACAACCAATCCCGACCCACCTGATCCTAACCATGTGTTAGAACTAAGGATTGTTACGAGTTATCCCCGAACTCGTCACACAACCGTAACTCAAAAACCACTACGCACATACATAATTTTTCAAAAAAAAATTATACTCAACTAATTGGATATGACGAGAATTCTCTTATGAACAACATAGACGGCCGCCCGTGCGAGCCTGAATCCTCCATTGTTCGAAGAGATTCTCGACCATATCCAAACAGAAGAACAGTATATACATTCTAAGGATTGGTGTCGGCTCCGTACCCAGAACTCATCTGCCGATACGATAGGACCTAGAGAAAAGCACTTCTCATACGTCACACGCACGTCTTTCAAAGTAATGAGATGCAATACCGAGTTTGCATCTCCAATATGTCGTATCTAATATGTTTTTAAGTGACATATTCTTATAAAACGAGAGAGACGTCGCAACCGCTCGTACTTCATGAGCTTTTACTCTCAGAAGTTGTAATTGTTCGTCCGGACAGACCTTGTGAGCGTCCGTAATGACGTTCCTTACAAAGAACGCTAGAGCGTTCTTGACATCAGTCTTGTGGGGTCTTTGACCGCGCACCAAAGACCTTGTCTAGAGCCTCCCAACTGACGTTTCCTCTGAAGATAGAACTTCAGAGCTCTAACAGGGCATAGAGACCTCTCTGCTTCTCTGCCTACGAGACTAGACATTCCTTTGATTTCGAATGACCTAGGCCAGGGATTCGTGGGATTCTCGTTTTTCGCTAAAAACAGAGTTTTAAACGAGCAAATCGCCGAGTCTTCCTTGAATCCTACTTTATCCTGCAGAGCTTGTAACTCACTAATTCTTTTTGCCGTTGCTAACCGATAAAAGAAATAGGCATTTCCTAGTTACGTCTCTAAATGAGGCCTGATGAGGAGGTTCAAATCTATCCGAAGACAGATATTTGAGGACTACGTCCAATTCCAGTTCGGAGGTACTGGCTCTTTAGACTTTGACGTCTCAAAAGATCTTATGAGATCGTGGAGATCTTTGTTATTTGCCAGATCTAAACCTCTGTTCCTGAATACAGCCGAGAGCATACTCCTGTATCCCTTTATTGTGGATACGGCTAGATGCGATTTTACTCTCAGGAATAGCAAGAAATCAGCAATTTCCGCTATAGAGTTAGAGGAGGAGGACAAACTTCTTGGCTCTACACCACCTTCTAAAGACCTCCCACTTCGACTGGTATACTTTCGAAGTGGAGGTTCTGCGAGCTCTCGCGATCGCGCTTGCCACTTCGCGAGAAAAGCCTCTCGCTCTGACAAGTCTTTCGATAGTCGAAAGGCAGTCAGAGCGAGAGCGGGGAGGTTTTGATGGTACCTCTTGAGTGTGGTTTGTTTGAGAAGATCCGTCCTTCCTGGTAGGGATCTTGGAAAGTCTACGATCCACTCTACCACCTCCGTGAACCATTCCTGGCCGGCCAAAAGGGGGCTATTAAAGTCATCCTCGTCTCTTTTGACGCCACAAACTTTTTCAATACTAACCCCAGGATTTTTGAATGGGGGTGAAAAGCGTACACGTCCACTCGAGACCATTTAGCAGGAAGGCGTCTACCATAATTGCTCTTGGGTCTTCCA
>NC_061094.1:15013020-15111231 GCF_015104395.2 Macrobrachium nipponense | reverse complement strand
ATATAAGCTTTCTTCTTCAGCACTGAGGAATCCTGTTGCAGTTAGGTGCTGTCCTGATAAGGACAGGCCTGGTAAGAAACTTGCCAAGTATCAAGTTGATCCTCACTCTCTGATGTTTTACAGAAAGCATTTCTGCAACTGTGATAGTCTTATGTTCTGAGTTCCAGGAGTTGCTGTCAGAACAATGGGTGAAATTTATGGCTAAAAAGAAGGGGGTTAGGAAAACTTCCCTGGTGTTATCAGAGGGGAACGCTTCACTGGTGCCACGTAAGGTGGTCTTTAGCTCCTTACTCCCACCTGCCAAGCTTCCACATATTGTTTTAACTCCTAAGGGAAGTTTTTCCTCTGTTTCACCGCCATTGAATGTTCAGTGGAGAACTAGCGGAAGGAAGAGGCAATCGCTTTGGCATCTTGTCAATGTCTTCCATCATTTTTTGCTGGCAGATACTTATTCTCTGGGTGGAAGGAAGGCTCTCTTACTAATCTGACTTCTATCTGGTTTAGAGAAGACAAGAGACTATAGAAGTTATGACCTCCTTTGGTTTTCTTGGGGAAGCCCAGTCTGTCTTAATCTGCTATGCCACCTCTCTGCAGGTAAGGTGACATTGACTGCCTCAGTGACGAACATGACTTTTACTGACTCATTCTGCCCTTATGTATACTGTCGACCCTCATGTATCTTTGGTGATGTGCCCTGAGGAGTTGAATGTGTCATCTGTGTTGAACTTGGCTGCTCGGAAGAAGACGTCGAAGAAGCGTAAGTGGAAATCGTCATCCTCATCTGCTTTGTCTTTGTCTTTATCGGTTGCTTCCATTTCCTCCCCCTTGACTTCTACTGCTAGTAAGTGGAAGAGGAAGAAGGCTGCTGTGTCTCCTCATGAGAAGTCTCGCAAGACCCTCAGCAATTGGTTCTCGTCTGTGAAGAGAACCAACAGGGCTCTCGTTAGTGGTACCTTTGGTACCACTGCAACCATTGCCTTGAGCAAGTATGCAACTACTACCTTGGATCCCCTCGACTTACAGGTACCAGTACTGGTCCAGTTAGCGAGGTTGACCAATCTGGCGAAAGTCAAAGGACAGTAGGTCTGCAACAACTGCCAACATGGCCCAGTGAGAGAAGGTGAGGAAGGAACAAGCAGGTGCTCTCTAAACCCCCTCTGGCTCTGTAAAATGAACAGTCCACGGGTCACAGGAACATGACTGCTTGGTCACCTATGCACATTCAGAGGAGGTCCACTGCTTCACCTTCCCCATTGGTAGAGGTTTCAATCTCTTGGAAGGCTGTGGCATGATTGAGGGAGAGCCCCGACCCCCATTTCCTGAAAAGACCCTGGTCCTCTAGGTGGAGCAGGGTTACCAGGGACTATTCAACTTCCACCTCTTCAAGTGTTACCAAGAGGAGGTGATTGGACCTTTAGAGACTACTACCCCTCAGTTGTGATCTGGTCAGTTTCTGCACCCATGTTTCTGGCTTGCAGAAGGACATCATCGCCCTTAGGGAAGTGGTGAATGTGATGCTGAGGAAAGGTGCAGTAGGTCATTCTGGGTCAGTTCTATTGAATTGGTTCATGTGTCAGACCTGATTAAAGATGGAGCCTATTGGATTCTATCAGAGAGGGCAGCTTAGTAGGTAGTTCCCGGGTTACGACGGGTTCGGCTTACGACGTTTCGAGGTTAAGGCACTTTTCAATTATATTCATAAGAAATTATTTCCAGGGTTACAATGCATGTTCCAGGGTTATGACGCCTACAACACTCATCTGGCAGAAGAAATATGGCACCAAAAAATGCAAAATAATCAACATTTGAAGTTTTTTTTTATGGAAAATGCACTAAGAATGCAGTTTACATAGTTTTGAATGCACCCAAAGCATTAAAAGTAAGGTTTTGTACATGCAACTTCCCCGGCAGATATATACTTAGCGAATGTCTCTGACGTCCTGACAGAATTCAAAACTCGCAGCACACGCTACAGGTAGGTCAGGTGATCACCCTCTCCTGCCGCTGGGTGGCGGGAATAGGAACCATTCCCGTTTTCTAATCAGATTTTCTCTGTCGCCCGTACCGACAACATCGTTGTTGGTTCCTCCTGCTTGGAATTCTTGCTTGCTTTGCTGAGGGTTGTTTTTGGTGAAGTATTTAATCTTTGGCTTTCGCATACGCTGTTTTTGGACCGTTTTTTGGATTTGCTTTGGAATTTTTCTTCAATATGTCTGATGTTACACCTGAAGCTCGCTTTAGAGTGTGTATGAAAGAAGGATGTAAGGTGAGGTTGCCGAAAGCTTCGGTGGATCCTCACACTATTTGTGTTAAATGTAGGGGGAATAATTGCTTTGTTAGTAACACTTGTGATGAATGTGGAAGTTTGACTGAGATTCAGTGGAAGAGTTTGACTGCGTATGTAAAGAAATTGGAGAAAGATAGAATCAGGAAGGCTTGAGCTAGAAGTTCCAGTAGGTCCTGCTCTATTGATCAGGACGGTCATTCTAACCCTAATGTATTTCTCCTACTTCTAACGTGGTTTCAGCTCCTTCCCCCCGCAGCGAACTCGTAGATTTGTCTTCGGAGAGGGCTGCTATGAAAGTGTCGATCCGTAATTTGCAAGTGCAATTACGAGAGATGGAACAAGGTAAGAGTGAAGTGTGCAGTGACGTGTGCAGTGTCCCCTGTGCAGTGGAGGGGGCGTCTGACCGACTCCGCATTGCTCCTAGGCCTAGACCTCTTTCAGACTCCCATGACCAAGGGAGGAGGAATGTCGAAAGCCGCAAGGGGGATGTAGAGTACTCCCAACGGTCAGGCGTCCCTTCGGCAGAACCTGTAGGCTCGTCCCAGGCTGCCTTGGATCGCTATAGACAAAGCATCCTTAGAAAGTGTTTTTCTGACTCGGATTCTTCCTCACCGAGACGTGGATGGAGCTCCGCTTTGAAGTCGTGCCCCATGAAAAGAGCCTGGAAGCCGCCTGGAGGAGACGCGTTAGACTCCAGCCCCGAGCCTTTTCCGGAGTATTCTCCCTCTCAGAAGAAGAGAGCAATGAGGTTGCCTGATTCTTCTCCTGATGAATTCGCTCTTCGACCAAGAAGTTTTTGGTGGGCCTACAAGAGCAGTTATCTACGTTAGTAGGCTCTCTTTCCAAGGGGTCTTCTCGCAGGAAGGACACCTCTCTTCCTGTCAAGAGCTCTTTTAAGAGACCTTCGTCTAGTCGGCGTTCGGACACTAGCAGCCGCCTCTCTCCTGGAAGACGCTCCTCTCCAGCTACATCTTTCCACTATGCTTCGTCTCATCACGAACGATCGGTGACTCCGGCCAGGCGCTCTTCATCGAGTAAGCTCCTGGATTCTTCTAGACGCCCTGGGAAGGGCTCAAGCCCCTCTCCTGGCAGGCGCCAGGAACAGCGCTCCATACGTAGGAGTAGCGTACTCCATTCTCCTTTAGGGCGCTCTCTGAGGGATAGAAGCTCCTCCCCTTGCAGGCTAAGGGAGCAGGAGAGTCTCCGCTCTTCCCGTAGACACAGAGAGAGCGGCGAGCAGTTCTCTCCCCCCAGACGTTCTCGGAGAGATTCTAGCGCCTCTCCTAGCAGGCGCCATCATGATGTCAGGCGCTTTTCTCCTCCAAGGCGAGTTTCTCCTCCCAGGCGCTCACGACGTGACACTAGCGCCTCTCCGGCAGGCGCCAAGAGCCTGAGGAGAGCCTGGTTAGTGCTTCGCGCCCTACTCCTGTTAGGCGCTCTTTAGGAGAATCAAGTTATTCCTCTCTCAGGATTCATCGAAAGGAAGTAAGCGCCTCTCCTGGCAGGCGCCAGGATGAGGGCAGGCGCTTTTCTACCCCAAGGCGCGTAGCTCCTGACAGGCGCTCCCTACGTTACGCAAGCGCCTCTCCTCACAGGCGCCAAGAGCCTGGAAAGAGCCTGATCCTGGATTCGCGCCCTACTCCTGGTAGATTCTCCTGCAAAGGCGCAAGCTCTTCCCCTCTCAGGCACCAAGAGCCTGTGAAGCGTCAGGCGCCTAGCGGCAGTCGTTCTTCTCCAGCAGAAGCGAGTTCTTCTGTGGGTAAGAACATCTCAGGAAGTGGACTCAGTTCCTCTTCCAAGCTTCCTTCGAAGGAGAAGAGCCCCTCTCCTTCTAGAACTCCTTCCCCGAAGAAGCCTTCTTCCCCTAATGCTGCTTTTGAAGAAGTTTCTGAGGATGAAGCTCCTAAAGATGCGGGCATCTCTGATTACAAGAGACTGGCAGCCCTGCTACTTCAGGAGTTCGGGGACTTGCTTCGCCCAGCTGATCCTCCTTTGCCAGGATCTCTTCTATCAAGCACTAAGCTTTCGAAGTCCCCTTCTTTCGTCAAAATGCGTCCAACGCTTTCTATGAAGCAAGCAATTAAGAGCTTAGAGAGCTGGCTCCTCTCTAAGAAGGAAGCGGGTAAGACAGTTTTTTCCTGTCCTCCTTCTAAGCTGGCAGGTAAACCAGGTGTCTGGTATGACACTAAAGAACCTATGGGATTGGGTCTACCTTCTTCGGCCGATGCTGACTTCCCATCTTTAGTGGATTCTTCAAGAAGACGCTCTCTTCTGTCGACGAAGGCTTCTTGGGGGATGTGCAAAATGGACCATCTGCTTAAGGGTCTGTTTCGCACCCTTGAGGTCTTCAACTTTATGGATTGGGCCTTGGGAGCCCTGGCCAAGAGAGCTCAGGACCCAGACTTTGTGACGATGGACGTGTTGACCAGTGTCCTTTCTTGTTTGGTTATATAAGGCCGTGATGGATGGATCCACGGAAATTGCTTCTCTCTTTGGATCTGGAGTTCTTAAGAAGAGGGCGGTCTACAGCTCTTTTTTGGCCAAATCAGTGTCTCTTCTTCAGAGAGCCTCCTTGCTGTATTCACCCCTTTCAAGCCACCTGTTTCCACAAGAGACTGTTAAGGACATCTCGAGGTCCTTATCCGAGAAAGCAACGCAAAATCTACTTGCTCAGTCTGCTAAGAGACTGAAACCTGCAGTGCCTTTGGCCAAAAGAGAGAAGACTTCTTTTCAACAGCCCTTTCGAGGGAGAACTGCATCTAGATCCTCTCTTAGGAGTAGGAGACCAGTCAAGAGAGGAAGATCTTCATGAAAACCATTTACGAAACCCCAGTGAGACAGTAGTCCTCCAGACTACAGTAGGAGCCAGACTTCTGAAGTTTGCAAAAGTCTGGGCTCAGAGGGGGGCGGACGCCTGGTCCCTCTCTATCCTCTCTCACCTTATCCCCTTCAGGGAGAAACCTCCCTTAACAACAACTCCAAGGGAGTTAACAGCAAGATACCGAGATCCTATAAGAAGCCAAGCCCTTCGACAACTAGTAGAACAGATGTTGGACAAGGAGGCAATAGAAAGTGTTCAAGAGCTTCAGTCCCCAGGTTTTTACAACCGTCTTTTTCTAGTGCCAAAAGCCTCAGGGGGGTGGAGACCAGTCCTGGATGTAAGTGCCCTGAATCACTTCGTGATCAAGACAAGGTTCACAATGGAGACGACATCCTCTGTCCTCGCAGCTCTTCGTCCGGGGGATTGGATGGTGTCACTGGACCTTCAGGACGCCTATTTCCATGTGCCGATTCATCCTTCGTCCAGAAAGTACCTAAGGTTTATGGTACAGGGCAAAGTTTTTCAATTTCGAGCCCTATGCTTCAGTCTTGCTACAGCCCCTCAAGTGTTCACGGGCCTGATGAAAAACATAGCTCATTGGCTACATCTCAAAGGAGTAAGGATCTCTTTGTATCTCGACGATTGGCTGATCCGTGCCCAGTGAAAGGATCGCTGTCTGGAGGACTTGAATTTAACACTGGACCTAGCTCGGTCCTTAGGACTGTTAAATAAACCTCGGGAAGTCCCAGATGAATCCCCAGCAAAGCATTGTTTATCTGGGGATTCTGATGGATTCTCGGGGTTTTCGAGTGTATCCATCAAAGGAAAGACAGGAGAGATGTATACAGAAAGTGAAGACGTTCCTAGAGAAAGAACAATGTTCCGCGAGGGACTGGATGAGTCTTCTGGGGACCCTTTCCTCGTTGGAACAGTTAGTTTCTCTAGGGAGGCTTCACTTAAGACCCCTACAATTCTTCCTGAGGGAGAAAAGGGATCAGAAGTACCAAGACCTATGGACTCCTTTCATCTCTCAAAGAGAATAAAAGAGGATCTCTGTTGGTGGTTAGAGCCAAACTGACTCAACCAAGGACTCTCTCTTCATTTACCGAGCCCTCGCCTAGTGTTGTTTACAGATGCCTCGGAACTAGGATGGGGAGTGACTCTAGGCTCGAGAGAAGTGTCAGGCACCTGGAGTGGGGAACAGGTGTCCTGGCACATCAACAAGAAGGAGCTAGCAGCAGTACATCTAGCGCTCCTTCACTTCGAACCTCAAGTCTCGGGTGCCGTGTTGCAGGTAAACTCGGACAACACGACAGCTCTAGCCTACATAAGAAAGCAGGGAGGGACTCACTCCTTCTCCCTATTTGAGAAAGCAAGGGAGCTTCTTCTTTGGACCAAGGACCGAAACATTACTCTCCAAACCAGGTTTATCCAAGGGGAAAAGAACGTGAGAGCAGACCTTCTGAGCAGAAGGGATCAAGTCCTTCCCACGGAATGGACTCTGCATTCAGAGGTGTGCAACAAGATTTGGAACCTCTGGGGGAGACCCAATATAGACCTTTTCGCAACGCATTGGAATGCGAGACTGGAGAACTCCTGCTCACCAATATCAGATCCAAGGGCAGTAGCAGTAGACGGTCTCCTTCTAGATTGGAAGGGGATCGACGGGTACGCTTTTCCCCCTTTCAAGATCTTAGGAGAGGTAGTGAGAAAGTTCGTCTCGGCGGAGGGAGCAAAGCTGACCCTCATCGCTCCATTCTGGCCAGCTCAGAGATTTGACTAGGAAGTCTCTCTTCCTCTTTGCGCTAGCCTCTGCTAAGAGGATTAGTGAACTTCAGGCTTTGGAAGGCACGGTGGGCTTTAAGGAGGACTCTGCAGTATGCTCCTTTAACCCACTTTTCTTAGCAAAGAACGAGAACCCTTCGAGATTAAGGGACTGTCCTCTCTGGTAGGGAGAGACTTAGAGAGGACCCTGTGTCCAGTCAGGATCCTCAAGTTCTACCTAGAAAGGAAGAAGCTACTTGGAGGAAATGTGGAGAGTCTTTGGTGCTCAGTCAGAAATCCTAAGAGAGCGATTTCTAAAAATGCCCAAGCTTTCTTTATTAGAGATGTTATTAGAGAAGCTCATACATCCTGTGAAGATGAACACTTCAAACTCCTAAGAGTCAAAGCTCATGAGGTCAGAGCCGTGGCTACCTCCTTAGCTTTTCACAGGAATTTGTCTCTACAGGCGCTTGTCGAGTCCACCTACTGGAGATGCAATTCAGTTTTTGCATCTAATTATTTGAGACGTTCGCGTCACTTATGATAAGTGCTTCTCTCTCGGACCGTACGTGTCTGCAGATTCGTTGCTGGGGCAGGGAGCTGAAGCTAATCCTATATAGTTAGTTAGATTAGGAATTTTAATTTTTTGGTGTTGTGTTTTTTGGTTGATTGGAAGGTGATTTGGGAAGTGTACCCCTTTCAAATTGTAGTTTCTAACAATGATAGTGTGGTCAGGTGGTTGGGATTGGCTGTCGTGCTCCTTGTTAGTTATTTGGACCTAAGCTCTGTCATGTAAGAGGGTTAGTCCCCGTTGATATGATGAAGGTGAAGGCTCTGCCATGTAAGTGGGTCTTTCCCCATTGGTATGATCCGAGGCAAGGCTCTGTCAAGTAAGCGGGCTGGCCCCCATTGACAAGACCCAGAAGAGCTGTCAGTAACAGGTTTCATCCTCACTGAAGTTCTGGAGGCAAGCAGACTCATAGACAGTAACCATGAAGTCTTCTGCCCAATCAGGTAGGAACCAGAGTTTTTATGTTACCTACAACAGATGTTGTTTCCCTGTTTTTTATTATTTGTTCTAGTGTTTAGCTATCTCTTACCCTCCACCAAGGGTGCCAATCAGCTAAGTACGTATATATCTGCCGGGGAAGTTGCATGTACAAAAATGATATTATGATACAATAAAGTTTTGTACATACTTACCTGGCAGATATATACGATTAATGGCCCACCCAGCCTCCCCTCAGGAGATAGGTGGAAGAGAAAATCTGATTAGAAAACGGGAATGGTTCCTATTCCCACCACCCAGCGGCGGGAGAGGGTGATCACCTGACCTACTTGTAGCGTGTGCCGCGAGTTTTGAATTCTGTCGGGACGTCAGAGACATTAGCTAAGTATATATCTGCCGGGTAAGTATGTACAAAACTTTATTGTATCATAACAATATCATTTTTGTACATGCAACGTCTCAAGAACGGAACCCCCGTTGTAACCTGGGGACTGCCTACTTTTGACAGACCTGGATTGGTTGTTTAGTTCCGGGCAGTTTGTTTTACCCTTTCAACTGTTCTCCAAGTGGTCATGCATGCAAGTGTTTATGCTGGTATTGGCTTTAGACCATTCACTTGGGGTATGTTGCTGCAGGGCAGGAACTGTCTCCATGAGTTTTGTGTGTGTGTGATCTGGAGATCTTGATAAATTATTAGAAGTTTGGTCTCATTCCCAATCAGAGGGTTAGGTACCACCTGGGCATCAGGAATAACCTGCTCGTCAGTGGCAGGTCACTCTAGGTTGTGGTTTTTTCCTTTTGGGAACAAGTGTTTTTTTTAATATAAGAACTTACTAATTACTAATTGTACGTGCAGCTAAAATTTGAAAATTGCGGTAGTGATTCTTTTGTTTGGTTTTTGGTGTAGATAACTAGCCCTGCCCACTTTATGGGGAAGGAGAGACACAACACAGCAGAGAGCCCCAATTGATTTCTGCCGCCTCCAACGAAGGTTGTGAGCAGCAGCTAAATTTTTTGAATTGCAAAGGCTTTACTGGTTGTGTTAGTTGACTTGTTACCGACAATGTCTGATGTATAAGTATGACTAGTACTTGTTATTGAAGCAGAGGCTGCAATATGAGGATGGCTTCTACCAAATATGACTTACATACAGTTTGTACAAGTTGCAGAGGTAGTGTGTGCTGAATGTGTAGACTGAGACCCTAGACATTGAAAAGTATTGACTTCTCACCTTTCCAAATTGGAAAGAGATAAGAAGAGGAAAGTGACCACTAGGAATGACAAGTCATAAGCGGTCAGGAATATTTGAAGTCTTCCACTGATGTGCCTGATCCCCAGTGTCCAGTCCTTCATCTATACCACGTGATCCTGTATCCAGCTCCCATGCTTTTGACCATAGTGCCATTGCCAATCTGGAAACTAAGTTTGAGTTTCTAGCAAACTCTATGGCCCAACTAGGAGAGTCAGTTCATACACTTATTAACCATGAAAAAAAATGCTCATATTGAAGTATTAGTAGAGGGGCTGGCTGTCTGTCTTGCTGATTCTTCTAGGTAAAGTTCCTGACATACTCCCCCTGCACATGGGAGAAGTCATACAGGAGGCCCAAGGGTGGTTGGTGGGGTCTACCCATGGGCAGTCGACCTCTTAGTTGCACCTGTAATCAAATCTTGTAATAACAGAGAGCCACTGGAAAGGCGTCATTTTGGATGCACACCGTCTTTCCTCCAGTTTAGAGGCTTCTAGCCCTGAACACAGCGGTCAATGGCGCTTAGTGATAAATCCAGACCTCTGAAAATGTCTGTATTGGATGTGTCTAGCAACCCCCAGGTGCCTCGTAGGAAGGTCAAGGAGTCAAGGGCATTGTGCAGGTTCTGGGACAACTCGGAACACTTTTCACCAGAGTGTTCACCTGTGAAGTGTCAAGTTTTGAATCCCGAACAGTCTCCTTCAGTTTTAAGTGTAAGCACCTAGTGTCAGAGTGCCAATGACACCCATTAGTGCCTGAGTGCCCTTCAGCGCCTGTACATTTGTCCAGACATTCAGTAGCACACAAGCGTCCAGTAGCTCCTGAGCACCCAGCAGTGCCTAAGCATCCATTGGCACCAGAACTTCCAGTCTCTTTTTCTCATCGTTTGGCAACAGCTTAGACTTACGGCGCCAGCTGTTGTGGATCTGGCTCTAGCTGCCATCCACAGCATCTGGATGACATTTTGGTTTTTCTAAAGCTGCTGCCTCCTCCTGCTAGTGCTCTAGATGTCTCCTTATCTCCAATATCATCAGCTGAAGATGATCAGGATCAAGAGGAGGTTACTTCTTCTGCATTTGTGGCTCTCCTTCATTTTCTTCCAAGTTTTCCTAATTTCTTCTCACCAGTGGCCCCATTATCTCCAGCTTCTACCTTCCAGATGAGCAGCCTGCCTTCGGAGTCATCCAGACTGCCTAAGATGGTGCTCTTTTTCAGTGAGGACGGCAATGAGCAAAGTCGATTGCTAGTTAGCAGATGAGAGAGCAAGGAAAGACCGTGTTCTGTTATCCCCCTTTGTGTTTGTTGCAAAGACAACGCTCTTATTATGCCACTGGCAAAGCTCCTTCTCTGGGTGTGTCTGCCTCTGCCCAAGGGGACTTCTCAGGACTCGGTGAATCGTCTCGCAGGTTGGCTTTTGCAGTGGCCAAGGTGATGTTTTCATCTTCCGAGGTTGACCACTTACGTACTTGAGGATATTTTCAAAGTATTCAAAGTAATCAGCTTCCTGGATTGGGCAGTTGGTGTCCTTGCTAAGAAAATCCTGGACTAAACTTCGGTACCTGCAGATCTTGCTTCAGACCTTCTTGCCATTCTTTCTTGGTGCTCCTCTTCTCCCTGCCTTAGTATACTTGACTTCTTATTTCCAGTCAGTAGTTAATGGAATTGCATCAGACTTGGAAAAGAAGTTGACTCAGGACCTTCTATTGCAGTCCTCTAAATGTTCTAGGGAGATTCCCTCTTTCAGTGCCAGATCATCCTCACCTTTGCAGTGTTTTCCCTTTTGAGGAGGCAGGCAAAGGTCTCGATCCAGACCAAGAGCAAACGTCCGCTTCTCTTCCAAGTCTTATCAAGAAATTTTCAACTAGACCTTCCTCCAAGAAGTGAGGGCAGTATTCTCCTGTGCAGTAGTAGGTGCCATGCTCCTTCATTTGTGGGAAGAGTGGAACAAGAGAGGAGCAAAGCAAGGGTTGTAGAGGTACTCAAGAAAGGCTACTCTATTCCTTTGAAAGAAGATCTGCCCTTAGTCAAGAACCCCATCGTCTTGACTCCTTACTCAGTAGGTTCAAAAGATTTGCTGCCCTATCGGAGGAGGTTTCCGCCCTTCTCCAAAAATAAGGTAATAGAGGAGATTTTACGATCCCCTCTTGTGGTCCCGAAGTTTTCAGGAGGATGGAGACCAGTGTTAGATGTCAACGCTCTGAATGTCTTCGTACAGAAGACAACATTCAGAATGGAGACAAATCACTCAGTTGCATCCATTCATCAAAGGGACTGGATGGCCTCCATAGACATGCAAGATGCGTACTTTTATGTCCCCATGCATCCAGGCGTGAGGAAGTACCTCAGATTCATCTTTCGGGACCAGGTCTTCCAGTTTCAGGTTCTATGCTCAGACTTTCAACGGTCCCTCAAATTTTTACCCATGTTCTTGCTCTTCTAGTGGGATGGCTCCATCTCATGGGCATCAACGTTGCCCTGTTTTTAGATGACTGGCTACCTCACTCTCCAATGAAGGAACATTGCATGGATGACTTCAAAAAAACCTTTTTTAGGAAAGGATTTGGGACTATTGATCAATCCTCAGGCTTCCCCAGCTGACTCCAACTTGGCAGATAGTATACAGTAGACCCCTTATATTTGCGTTCTCCAAATTTGCGGACTCATGCATTTGCGGATTTCTCTGGAACATTTCTCATATTATTCGCGGTATCCACTCCTGTTTTTTTCATCACTTTCATCATAAAATGTACATTTTGTGATAAAACTATTAAAAAAACCTGGCATAAAAAATTTTAGTTGGTTTTTCTTGATTTTTAACTAACAAAATAGGCCTTTTTAAGCGTTTTTATAGGGGTTCCAGCTACTCACGGGTTCTAACTTTGTCGGGGGGGGGGGGGGGGGGGGGGGTCTGGTACGCATCCCACAAATAAGGGGGGACCACTGTATTTGGGAATGACTGAATAATCTTTGTTATCAGGCTTTTCCATCCCCAAGACAGTTGAGTCCTGTATATGAACAATATGCAAATTTCCCTCCCTACAAACGTGTTCAGCCAGTGAGCAGATAAGTCTCCTTGAGACATTGGCCTCCATCAAGCATTTGTCTTCCTGGGGATGCACCACATGACAGTCCTTCAGTTTTTTCTTAGACCCAGCTGGGAATGGGAAAAGCATCCAGACTTGTTAAGTTTTCAAGTAACTCAGGACATAAAGAAGCACACCCACTATGGTGGAGGTCTGAAGACAGGTTGCTAGAAGGCAAGTTCCTTTTCCCACAGAATTGTGACCTAAACTTCTATGCAGACACGTCCAATTTAGGTTGGGGAGCTCTTCTGGGGGACAAGAAATTCTGGAGTGTGGTCACAGGAACAGTAGAGCTGGGCTTCCTCGAATTGGGACCACCTTGACGTGGTGAGTGGCTCTTGAACCCTAAAAATTTATTCCTGGGTTCGAATCAAGAGTCCCATATATCATTGTATATAATCTTTGGGATTAATTGTTGTTAAATTTTATACATTCAACTTCCCTGCCAGATATATACTTAGCTATAGACTCCGTCGTCCCCGACAGAATTTCAAATTTCGCGGCACACGCTACCGGTAGGTCAGGTGATCTACCGCCCTGCCCTGGGTGGCAGGACTAGGAACCATTCCCGTTTTCTAATCAGAATTCTTCTGTCGCCCGGACCGTCATTATTGTTGTTGGTTCCTCTCGATTGGTTTTTCTTTTTTCACCGGCAATTGATCTTCTTGACCGACTTTTGGTGACGTATCTGGATTGTTGGATTGGCATACGCTTTTGTGGACTGTTTTGTGGACTTGATTTGGATTTTTCTTAAAAATGTCTGACGCTGGAATGGTTGTGAGACGTTGTGTGAATGTAGGCTGTAAGGTAAGGTTGCCGAAAGCTTCGGTAGACCCTCACACCGTATGCAAGGGTTGCAGGGAGTATGAATGTTCTTTCACTAATACTTGCAAGGAATGTGAGAATTTGAGTGAGAGTGAGTGGAAGAATCTAACTAATTATTTGAAAAAGTTAGAAAGAGAAAGAGTGAGGAAAGCTTCTTCTAGAAGTTTAAGTAGTTCTAGATCGAATGAACTAATTCCTAGTTTGGGATCTTCCCCAAGGGTAAGTATTGCTACTTCTCCTTCCTTTTCAGCCTCTTCTCCTATTGCAGATCCTGTAGATTCAGCGAAAGAACTTGCGGATCTAAAAGCAGCCTTCAAGATAATGGAAAACAAAATGGCTGCCCTGCAAGGTAAGGCTAGTGATGTTACAGTGGACAGTGATGTGAGTGTCCCCAGTGTAGTGGAGGGGGCATCTGGTCGGCTCCACAACGCTCCCAGGTCTAGACCTCTTCCAAGCTCACATGGCCAGAGGAGAAGGAATGTCAAAAACCGAAAGGAGGTTGTGGAGAATCCCCACCGATCAGGTGTCCCTTCGGCAGTTTCTGTGACACCCCAGACTGCCAGGGATCGCTATTGTAAAAGCGTCCTGCGTGATTGTTTTTCATCGTCGCGATCTTCGTCTCCTAGACGTGATTGGAGAGATTCGGATCGCTCGCGATCACTGAAGAGGAGTTGGAAGGCTCCGACTATTGACTCGAGCCCGGAACACTTCCCTGAGGAGTCTCCTTCGGAGGTTAAGAGGGCAAAAAGAGCCATTTTGTCACCCATAGTTAGAAGGAGTCAGGAGGTGGAGCCCATGGACTCCTCCCCTCCTCCTTCTCCTCCTCCCGAAGAGGATAAAGAGGAGGTTACTAAAAGGTTTCTGGTTTCCATGCAGGAACAGATATCGTCTTTGGTAGGAGTGCTTTCAAAGGAGCCTCCTCGAAGGAAAAGACACTCTTCCTATCCACAAAAGGTCCTCCAGACGTGTGGAGGTACCTGCCGCCAGGATCGATGCTCCTACTCGAGGTGAGGCTCCTAGCAAGAACGTGGAGTCAACCATACGTAAGGAGTTGTCTAAACGCAAGACTCTTATCAGTGGCGAGGAGCTGATCAGGCGTCTGGCACCAGCCAGGAGTGAAGAGTCACCCAGGAGGCAGGAGCCAAGAGCCAGGAGCGAAGAGTCTCCCAACAGGCAGGAGCCAAGAGCCAGGAGTGAGGAGTCACCCAGGCAGGAGGCAGGAGCCAGGAGGCAAGAGCCAGGAGTCAAGAGGCAGGAGTCAGGAGTCAGGAGTCAGGAGTCAGGAGTCAGGAGGCAGGAGGCAGGAGTCAGGAGTCAGGAGGCAGGAGTCAGGAGTCAGGAGTCAGGAGTCAGGAGTCAGGAGTCAGGAGTCAGGAGGCAGGAGTCAGGAGCCAGGAGGCAGGAGTCAGGAGTCAAGAGTCAAGAGCCAGGAGGCAGGAGTCGGAGTTCTTCCATGAGGCAAGATCCGAATAGACTCGTATCTGGAATTGATGACTCTTCTCCAAACAGAAGCTCCTCTCCTTCAGATCGTAGGAGGTCTTGGAAAGACTCTTCCTCCAAGCGAGAGCTTTCTCTTCTTCGGATCGGGGTTTGGACGAGTTTGTCTGATGACGAGCTTCCTACAAATGAGGGACTCTCAAACTACAAGACCTTAGCCTCCTTGTTACTGCAAGAGTTTGGAGACTCTCTTAGTCCAGCCGCTCCTCCTTCTCCTCGTTCTCTCTTTTCGAGTACGACTACTGTGAAATCCTCGGCCTTCCTGAAAATGAAACCTGCAATTTCAATGAAAAAGGCCCTCCAATCTTTGGATTCGTGGATGGGCACTAAGAAAGAGTTGGGAAAGACAGTATTCTGCATGCCTCCTTCCAAACTCCATGGAAAGAGAGGTATTTGGTACGGGACAGGAGAGACTATGGGTCTTTCTCTTCCTGCATCGGCAGACGCGGACTTTGCGAATCTAGTGGATGCCTCCAGACGTCATTCTTTAGTCTCGGTCAGATCTACGCGGAGCATTTCAGAATTGAACCACTTTCTTAAGGGACTTTTCATCACTTTAGAAGGTGTTCAATTTTTGGACTTGGATGGTCTCGGAGTTCTGGCTAATAAGTCTAAAGACCCGGAATTTCTTAAGAACCCAGAAATTCTCCATAGCGTCCTGTCTTGCATGGACAAGGCAGTACAAGACGGTTCGGGAGAAGTTGCTTCCCTGTTTGGTGCTGGTCTTAAACTGAAGAGAGATCAGTTTATGGATCCCTTTTTATCCAAAAGCTGTTTCTCCGAGCCAGAGGACAGCGTTATTGTTCGCCCCTCTGTCAGATCATCTGTTTCCTTCTCAGTTAGTGAAAGATATATCTCGCTTGCTAACTGAGAAGGCGACACAAGACCTCCTTGTCCAAACATCTAAGAAGAGTCGTCCTGTAGTGTCGACGAATAAAAAGGACTCTCGTCCTCCTCAGCAGCCCTTTCGTGGAGGTGCAGCGGCTCGGTCCCCCACCCCTTCCAGAAAGAAGAGCTCTGATAAGAGAGGAAGGTCTTCCTTCAGACCATTCAAGAAGGGAAAATGACTTGATGATCCTCCAAGCACCAGTAGGCGCCAGACTCCTGAACTTTGCGGGAGCCTGGGCAAAAAGGGGAGCCGACCCTTGGTCAGTTTCAGTCCTAAAGAAAGGAAACGTAATCCCCTTCGAGGACAGTCCTCCCCTAACCTCTACTCCTCGGGAACTGTCAGCGAGGTACAGAGACCCTGTGATGAGAAATACTCTCCTTCAAATGGTAGAGCAAATGTGGGAAAAGGAGGCCATCGAACTTGTGCTGGATCCACACTCCCCGGGATTTTACAATCGCCTATTTCTAGTACCAAAGGCATCGGGGGGGTGGAGACCAGTACTGGACGTAAGCGCTCTGAACCGTTTTGTTCAGAAAAAGAAGTTCCGTATGGAAACGTCCGCCTCAGTAATGTCAGCTCTTCGTCCAGGAGATTGGATGGTCTCTCTGGACTTGCAAGATGCATATTTCCACGTTCCCATTCACCACTTGTCAAAGAAATATCTTCGATTTATGATAGGAGGCAAGATTTTTCAGTTCAGGGCTCTGTGTTTCGGCCTGTCTACAGCTCCACAGGTCTTCACCAACCTGATGGCGAATATAGCGAGATGGCTTCACCTAGAGGGAATAAACATCTCCCTCTACTTAGACGACTGGCTGATCAGGGCCAAGTCGTAGATTCAGTGCTTGGAGGACTTATTAATAACAAGAAAGATGATAGAATCGCTGGGATTACTCGTGAACCTCGAGAAGTCGCAACTGATCCCCAGCCAGAACTTGGTCTATCTGGGGATTCAGATGGATTCTCGGGGTTTTCGGGTATTTCCTTCGCGAGAGAGAATCACTCGAGGTTTGTCAAGAATCTCGAGCTTCTGAGAGAGAGAGAGCAGTTCAGCGAGGGATTATCTGAGCCTTTTAGGGACTCTGTCCTCGCTAGAAAAGTTCTTCTCTCTGGGGAGGCTTCACCTTCGCCCTCTTCAGTTTTTCCTGAAAGAGGTGTGGAGTTGGAAGACGGGACAACTCTCAGACACTTTCCCGATTCCACAAGAGATAAAAAATCACTTAAAGTGGTGGATCCTTCCTCTTCAGAAGAACGAAGGCGTGTCACTTGCCCTGCAGAACCCAAGCCAAGTGTTATTTTCCGACGCTTCGGAGTCGGGATGGGGAGCGACGCTAGGAGCAAGGGAGGTGTCAGGCACCTGGACAAAGGAACAGGTGTCCTGGCACATCAATTGCAAAGAACTAGTAGCCATACACCTAGCCTTAAGATTCTTCGAGGAGATAGTCAGAGGCTGGGTGATTCAGATAAACTCGGACAACACCACGGCTCTGGCTTACATACGCAAGCAAGGAGGGACGCATTCATTCTCCCTCTATCAGTTAACAAAAGACCTGTTAACCTGGACAGAGGAAAGAGGCATAACTCTCCTCACAAGATTTGTGCAAGGGATAAAAAATGTGAGAGCGGACAGACTAAGCAGGAGGGATCAGGTCCTTCCCACAGAGTGGACCCTACACACAGAAGTGTGCCGAAGTCTGTGGTCCCTGTGGGGGAGGCCTCACATAGACCTGTTTGCTACGTTCCTCTCCAAAAGAGTAGAGATCTTTTGCTCTCTAGTGGAAGATCCAAGAGCCTTTGCAATAGATGCGTTTCTCCTGGCTTGGTCGGGCCTAGACGCCTACGCCTTTCCCCCGTTCAAGATCCTGGGGGAAGTACTCAGGAAATTCGTAGCTTCAAAGGGCATGAAGTTGACCCTAATAGCCCCATTTTGGCCAGCCCAAGAATGGTTCACGGAGGTACTGGAGTGGATAGTGGACTTCCCCAGATCTCTACCAAGCAGAGCAGATCTACTCAGACAACCCCACTTCGAGAGGTTTCATCACAACCTCCCCGGTCTCGCTCTGACTGCCTTTTGACTATCGAAAGACTTGTCAGAGCGAGGGGTTTTTCTCGCAAGGCTGCAGGCGCTATCGCTCGAGCCCGCAGATCTTCGACGAGAAGAGTATACCAATCGAAGTGGGAAGTCTTTAGGAGGTGGTGTAAGAGTAAGAAGCTGTCCTCCTCCAGTACCTCTATAGTTAACATTGCCGATTTCCTCCTCTTTCTGAGAGAGGAATCGCACCTTTCCGTGTCGACAATCAAAGGATACAGAAGCATGCTGTCTTCAGTATTCAGGAATCGAGGGCTAGAAATTGCAGAGAACAAGGATCTACATGATTTGATTCGGTCCTTTGAAACTTCAAAATCAGCAGCTCCTAGAACACCTAGTTGGAATCTGGACGTGGTCCTGAAATTCCTTACCTCAGATAAATTCGAGCCTCTACATCTGGCTTCCTTCCGCGATGTCACTAGGAAATGCTTATTCCTGTTGTCTCTCGCGACGGCCAAGAGGACGAGCGAATTGCATGCTCTGGACTCCACAGTGGGATTCAAAGGAGATGCGGCTATCTGTTCGTTCCAGACATTGTTTCTGGCGAAAAACGAGAACCCATCAAAACCTTGGCCCAGAAGCTTTGAGGTAAAAGGCCTATCTAACCTCGTAGGCAGAGAGACAGAGAGGTCTCTCTGTCCAGTTAGAGCTCTTAAATTTTATTTAGAGAGAAAGAAACAGATGGGAGGATGTCAACAAGGTCTTTGGTGTGCTGTGAAGAACCCCAAAAGACTCATGTCTAAAAACGCCTTGGCCTTCTTTGTGAGAAGCGTGATTACTGATGCACACAAGAACTGCTCGGATGAATCCTTCGGTCTTCTAAAGGTTAAGACCCACGAGGTGAGGGCAGTAGCAATGTCCCTGGCATTCCAAAAGAATATGTCTCTCAGGAATATCATTGAGACTACATATTGGAGGTGCAATTCAGTGTTTGCGTCTCATTACCTGAAGGATGTGAAAGTGACTTATGAGAAGTGCTTCTCTCTAGGTCCATTTGTATCAGCAGATACAGTTCTGGGTCTTGGAGCAAAGACTGATCCTTAAAATATTTTTATCTTTAACGTACATAAACCCTCTTGTCAGATATGTGCTTGGTTTTCTATTAGCAAGCGCACTGATGTCGCACGGGCGGCTGGTGTCATTGCTAGTAGGGGATCAAGGGTATGTATGGCTAGTAGGGGGGTACAAAATTTTTTTTTTTTTTTTTTTTTTTTTTTTTTATATTTTGTTATAAATGAACGTGTATTTATGTTTCGAGTTTTTGGTTGTTTGTAAGGAGTTCGGGGATAACTCCTTGCAATCTTAGAACTAACATGGATGTTAGGATCAGTGATCGGTGGCGGTGTTATGCTCCTTGAACAAGGTGTATTGTCATGTTAGTGGAATAGCACCCAATGACAAAGGCCTTTAGGCTCTGCCGAGTAAGTGGATAAGACCCCATTGGCAGACCCACAAGAACTCTTAGCCATAGATCAATATCTCGCTGAGGCTCTTGAGGCGAAGCAGACTCCTAGGCAGTAGCCGCGAAGTCTTCAGCCTAATAAGGTAGGAACCAAGGTTTATTAATACCTACAACATATGTTGTTTACCTGTCTATTTCAGTAGTTAGCTGTCTCTTACCCACCACCAATGGGTGCTAATCAGCTAAGTATATATCTGGCAGGGAAGTTGAATGTATAAAAATGATATTGTCATGATACAATAAAGTTTTATACATACTTACCTGACAGATATATACGATTAATGGCCCACCCAGCCTCCCCGCAGGAGACAGGTGGAAGAGAAGAATTCTGATTAGAAAACGGGAATGGTTCCTAGTCCTGCCACCCAGGGCAGGGCGGTAGATCACCTGACCTACCGGTAGCGTGTGCCGCGAAATTTGAAATTCTGTCGGGGACGACGGAGTCTATAGCTAAGTATATATCTGTATCATGATAATATCATTTTTCAACTTTTCTAAAATTATTGGACATGAAAGTAGGAAATGATGTCATAACTGGGATTGGGTTTATATCTGAAGCTAAATAGTGGGAACTATGGTAGGACCATCAACTGCCCGATAATGTTCGGACCCGAGAGATATCAGGCAAAACTATTCTTCAGGGCTGGACCATGGATTCCCATGGGTGTCTGGTTCTGGGGATATGACTCTTGGCATTCTATCCGGTTTGCCCATAACATGGTTAGAGTGGGGATGATTGTATTCTTGTAATACTCTCAGTCCTATCAAGAGGGTTCGGCTTACACTTGAGCCACTCTAATCATGTTATGCCATCCCATGGGGTAAGGTAGGGATGCAGACATTTGGGAGTCAGTTCTCACTTGCACCATTAGTGGATGAATAAACTCCCTGAAAGGCTGATGATATTTAAGGTTTTCTAGTTTAAGTTTTTTTTCTATATCCCCTCAAATCTTTATGACACCAGTAACTATAAGGATTCAACTACCCATGGACCTTTTTATGATTTGGCACAGATGATGACCTTGGACAAGGCCTTGGGCTATTCCCAGAAAATCTCAGTTAATCAAGAACAGAGTGGTAACTCTACAAAACATTGTGTTAGAGAATTAGCAAATGTGAAGAATTTACAAGTGCCTCATGTAGTAGACATCCCAGTCGAGTGTGACTATGATGCTATTTTGACAACTTAACATTCCTTTGGAACCATAATTGAAATACATACAGATGAATTTCCTAGAAGTACGTAACATTAAAATTGGAAGCATGGGTTATTTTGATAAACATGAAGATGCCATAAAGGCTAGTACAGTACGGTCCCCAATTATGTGAGAATTTGGTCGATCCATGGCCTCGCAGAACTGGAAAATCGCAGATTTCGATACACCTACCTTATGGGAATAATTCCATTAGGGCCAAGGCAAACAACAACTTACCCAGTCAAACTTTTTTTTATACCCATTTTCAATATTTTCTATGTACTATACTGTAATTTTTTCTAATATGAAATTGTTCTTATGGATAAATAAAACATTAAGAAGGTTTTAATAACTTGAAAAAGTTTAAAATTACACACAGGATGGTGAAAACTCCCACATTAACACTGCCACCATTGGGTGCAATTGTACTGTACAAGACAGTCATTTCCTTTAAAAAAAACCTATTGGATGGAATTTCCTTTATCTCTCCTCAGCCAAAACCTTCACACTCTTCTATTTCATCCTCCGTGAAGAGATCTTCTGCTGAAGGAAGGCTTTGTGAACCATTTGAGGTTTTGGTGACTGGCGGATCATGTGTGTCTTCACTCCTGTTAGGCCTAACAAACTTGGTTATGAGCGCCTTTCCAGTTTCAGTTTCTTTGTCCATCACATTCACCATGTAATAATTTTATTGAAATTTATTCTATGGTAAAAAATAACTGATGAAAATTCAAAATTTGATATGAAATTACAATTTCTTATAAAGAAATAAAAATTCAAAATTCAACATAAAATGAGTTCTTGAAAAGTTTGGATTGAACATTCTCTCTCTCTCTCTCTCTCTCTCTCTCTCTCTCTCTCTCTCTCGCTTTCATCCTCTCTCTCTCTCTCTCTCTCTCTCTCTCTCTCTCTCTCTCTCAAACACATATGCTTCTCTTAATCACTTTTAACCTGATCAGAAAATGTTCTGCATGCAACATTCCGACCCATCCACAATGTGCTGAGGTAATGCAAGATATGAGAAAAGATACCAGAATATTTTGCTCAACATGTCTATCATGGATAGACAATGTTATTAAATCAAGATTGAATGTACAAATAGTTGAGGATGAAGAAGAAGAGGAAGAGGAAGAAGAAGAGGAAAATGGAAGAGAAGTAAACAAAACTGAAATGGCAGAAAAAAATAAGGAAAACAAAGAACAAGATAAAAGTATGGATGCAGAGATACTCATTGATACTACATATGACGCAATAAAGCAGCATACTTACGAAGAAATAAATTACGATATGACAACACAAAAGAAAATCCCGAAGAGGCTCTACCCAGATCTACACAATGACGGGAAAGAGGAAAAAATAGACAAAAAAGACAAAGTCTGCAACCTTTTGAAAAGAGGGAATTGCAGATTGGGAGAAAAATGTTACTACAAACATCCTAAGGTATGTCACAACTATGAAATATATGGTAAATGTGCATACCTAGACGGCTATGAGGATGATTGCAGAGATCTGCATCCAAAAATATGCAAAAACCTAAAAGAAGGAAAAGGATGTAAGTTCGACAAAAAATGTAAATATATGCACCCTGTAGCCATGAATCATAATCAAATAAATAATCAATCAAGTAATAAAATCCAAAATAAGAAAGAAACAAATAAAGAGAGGAATAAAGAATGTCAGGTAAAAGAAAAAACCAAGCCATTAACGCAATATGCAGTGATGTCAGCAAAAAATTTCAAAGCCTCGGCTCCAAGATACAACTTAAGGGATAATAACTGTATTTATTATGCAAGAGGATATTGCAGATACGGAGAAAATTGCAGATTCAGACACAAAATGAATAATTATGATGAAGGAAGATCAAATATTATGGAAAAGTTGGATTTTTTAATGTCAGAATTTCTGGAAATGGAAAAAAAGAACAACATACCAGAACAGGAAAGAGACATGGGAAAATCCTTATTATTACCCATATTAAATGAAGGAGAAAACATGCAAACCATCATAGTGATGAATGCGCAGGGTTTAGTTACGAGTAACTCAAAAAGAAAAATAGAGTACTTAGAAGAACTAACCCAAATTGAAAAGAAAATAGATATAATGAATATAAGTGAAACCTGGTATTCCCAAGAGACTGGGAATGATGATCAAATAAAAGGGTTCCAAACTTATAGATCAGATAGAAAAAATAGAAATCAAGGGGGAACCGCAATATATGGGAAAGACAAAAAACAAGGAAAAATATATGAGAAATATAGTAACTCAGAATGTGAACTAATAGCGGTAGAATTTGAATCTGAAAAATTAATGAACATAGTAATATATAGACCTCCTAATACTAAAGAGTTTGACTTAATAATAGAAAAATTGGATGATATATATAGAAATCACAAGGACTGGACTATTCTCCTATCTGGAGACTTCAACTTTCCTTCCGTAGACTGGAAAGAACGAATAGGAGATTGTGGTTGTACTTACACATATAAAAAAGAGAGTAATAGTAGTGCAGAAGATAAGAGGCAATTCAAAAAGCTATTAGATATGCTACTAGAATACAACATTCAACAAATAAATCACCTGCCAACAAGAAAGGAAAATACTTTAGACCTAGTATTTGTGAACGAGATGAATTATGTTAAAGAAATAATAGTTTATGCGAGTGTTTCAGATCATAATGTCATAGAATTAACAGTCCATTCCAAAGCAAGTGAAAACAGAGATAAGCAAGAAATGAAAAAGTGGGAAGGATATGGAAAATACAACTTCTACAGTAAAAATATAAAATTGTCAGAAATAAATGAAGAATTAAAGATTGGGATAACATTTTCGTCAGTGATGACATAAGGGTAAATACGGAGATATTATATAAAATATTAGAGAAAATAGTGGATAAATATATACCAAAGAAGAAAAGTAAACATCAGTCATGCATACCAAGAGACAGAAGGTTCTTGTTCCAGAAAATCAGAAAGTGGAAAAAAGGTCTTGAAAAAGAAAAAAATGCATGGAAAGTTATAGAACTAAAAAGTAAGATAGAAAATGCAGAACAAAAGATTATACAATCAAAAGAAAATGAAAAACGGGACTTGGAAGAAAAAACCCTAATAAATATCAAGCAAAACCCCAAACTATTATACTTATACGCGAAAAAGATGAATAAAAGAAGAATAGACATAGGCCCTCTAAGAATTGAAGGGAGATTAACGAATGAAAAAAAGGAAATTTGCAACATATTGGCTGAACGATATAAGAGAGAATTCACCCCTAGAATAGATAATGAAGATAATGATATAGAAGTAAGGGATGAAAATAGTGAATATTTAGCTGACATAGATATTAATTAACCTGATATTGTGCAGGCTATTAATGAAATTTAAAATGGAGCTGCAGCAGGGCCTGATGGAGTTCCTGCTATTTTGTTAAAGAAAGTAGTTCATTCTATCGCAAAGGCACTTGCAATATTATTAAGACAAAGTGTAGATACAGGCACGATTTATGATGAGCACAAATTAGCATATATTACCCCTACATTCAAAAGTGGATCAAGACTAGAGGCAAGTAATTATAGGCCTGTGAGTCTAACATCACATATTATGAAAGTGTATAAAAGGGTCATGAAGAAAAATATTATGAAACATTTAATTAAAAATAATTGTTTAATATAGGAGAACATGGTTTTGTACCCGGAAAAAGTACACAAACCCAACTGTTAGTCCACCGTGAGAACAGATACAAAATATGAAAAGCGGAAATGAAACAGATGTGGTTTATCTAGACTTTGCAAAAGCTTTTGACAAAGTAGACCATAATATTTTAGCAAAGAAAATTAGAAAACATAATATAGTGGATAAAGTAGGAAGATGGTTAAAAGAATTTTTACACAACAGAAAACAGATAGTTATTGCAAACGATGAGAAATCGGATGAAGCTAAGGTAATTTCCGGTGTGCCACAAGGTACAGTGTTAGCTGCAATACTGTTTGTTATTATGATTGCAGACATAGACAGTAATGTTAAGGACTCGGTAGTGAGTAGTTTCGCCGATGACACAAGAATAAGTAGAGAAATTACTTGTGATGAAGATAGGAACGCGCTACAAAGAGACCTTAACAAAGTATATGATTGCGCAGAGGTAAATAGGATGGTATTTAACTCTGATAAATTTGAATCAATAAACTATGGAGACAGAGAAGGAAAGCTACGTATATGCATATAGGGGACATAATAATGAGACAATCACAAATTAGGAAGCAGTTAAAGACCTTGGTGTGATGATGAATAGGAACATGTTATGCAACGATCAAATAGCAATTCTATTGGCAAAATGTAAAGCAAAAATGGGAATGTTGTTAGGGCACTTTAAAACAAGAAAAGCTGAACACATGATTATGCTTTATAAAACATATGTTTGTAGTCGACTTGAATATTGCAATATGATATGGTACCCACACTATCAAAAGGATATTGCACAAATAGAGAGTGTACAAAGGTCCTTTACAGCTAGAATAGAAGAAGTTAAGGACCTTGACTACTGGGAAAGACTACAATCCTTAAAATTATATAGTCTAGAAAGGAGAAGAGAACGCTACATGATAATTCAGGCATGGAAACAGATAGAAGGAATAGCTGAAAACATCATGGAGCTAAAAATATCAGAAAGAGCAAGCAGAGGTAGATTAATAGTGCCCAAAACTATACCAGGAAAAATAAGGAAAGCACACAGGACATTACTCCACTACGCACCATCAGAATATAACTGGAATGAGCGTAGATGTGTTTAAGAATAAGCTCGACAAATATCTAAACTGCATCCCAGACCATCCAAGATTGGAAGATGCAAAATATACCGGAAGATGTACTAGCAACTCTCTGGTAGACATTAGAGGTGCCTCATACTGAGGGACCTGGGGCAACCCGAACAAGATGTAAGGTCTGTAAAGTAAGGTCTAGACTTTTTCATGAAAACCTATTTCAACAAAGAAAAAAATAAATGATCAAATGCCAAAAGTTAGTAAAAAAAGTTAACCTTGACAAAAAAATTCTTACTTCATGTTCAGCAATGACAGATTTCAATTTGTTGACTGCTGCCAAAATAGAAGTTGCTCTTTCCGTCGTCTTGAACTTAAGGACAAGCTTTTGAGTTTCAAGAAAATAGGTCTTCCTCTTCGACTTCTAGGCAGATGCATACATGATGCGGATGATCAGAATACACTTTGCAGATCTGAATAATACGTATGGCGGTGATGATGATGATACCGATCATCCATACACACTGCGCTATGACATCACAAATACGTGTGGCGGAGCCTTCCGTCTTAGCTAATGGCTGAGCAGAAGCCTTCAGAATACACTTCGTATATCTGAATAATACCTATGGTGATGATGATGATGATACCAATTATTTAGAATACACTTCGCAGATCTGAATAATATGTATGGCGATGCGCTATAACGTAACAAATGCGTGAGGCGGAGCCTTCTGTCTTGGCTAATGGCTGAGTAGGAAATCTTTCTCGCCCATTCCTCCTTGGAGGAATAATAGTTTTTTTTCCTCCAAGCATTCCCCCACCCCTTCTCTCAGATAGTACCAGCAATCTCCTCCTCCTCCCCCCCCCACCTAAAATAATTTGAAAGACAATACTAGATTTGATACATTTGCAGCGCATGACTCGCAAACTTTGAACGGCTCTGCAGATACGGAAAATTTATTTTTGAGAACTAGCGACCGCATATTTCGGGACTGGACTTCAGTAATATCAATACTACAGCGCAAATAAATCAGTCTGTTATAAACGTAGCTTTGACAGATAAAGTACCTAAAAATTTGGATAGATGTATCATCTGAATGGGTTCAAGATATCTGTCAGAAAACAGGGTAAAACTTCATCCAGAACTCCCAAACCTCCTATGGGGCTAGTTGCTACAGCTAACGAGGAAACTTACAAATATAAGTTCTGCAAGTACCCCCAGAAAAGGGTGGGAGCAATAAAGAGAGGAGATATATCTAGATTTGGAAAAGGTACAGTGCTAATACATGCTGTATCAAAAACACAAGCACGAATGCTCTGTAATGAATCCTTCTGGACATGGTATGATTAAAGAAATCAGACCCTACCTGAATTTTAGTTATGAGTTCACAGAAAGTGAAATCCTTGAAATGAGCCCATTGACGTATGGAAAGTGAAAAAGACATAAATTGCTCATATGAAGACCCTAATGTTCCAGACCATGAAATCTTTGAAAAAGAAAGAGTGCAAGTAAAACCCCTCCTTCCAAAACCTGTTCAATGTTTCAACTGTTTCAAGTTAGGTCATTCATCAAGTGTGTGCAGGAATGCAAAAGTTTGTATAAATTGCTCTGCCTTTGACCACGGTACATGTTCTGAAACACCAAAGTGTAGTAATTGTCAGCTCAACCATAAGGCTAATGATAAAAAGTGTGAAGGATATAAATATGAACTGTTAACAGTAAATAAAGCTAATGCTCAGCATATTAGCATAGGATATGCCAAACAACAAATTTGCCGGTCAAAGAGTTATGCAAGAGCTCTAAACCTGGTACCCCTTACTACCACAAGGGAACCATTGGGAGCACCTTCTCCTGCAGTAGGTGTATCATCCCCTGTGGTAGAGGTCCAGGTTTCTGGGTCAGGTGCTCAATCACTTGAAGCAAGAGCACACACCACCAAAGCAGGCAAGCTGCCTGTGGTTGGAAATGAGTCTTCTCCAGATGATGAGGCTCTCCCGTCATCTCTTCCATCTCCTACTTTTAAAGTAGTAAGTCTATCTCAGGCAAAATCTCTGCCTGATCAAATGGAGTCAGAACAGTTAAGGAACCCCAAGAGAGGAAGGACTCCTTTAGTTTCTCCCCCATGTGCTTCAAATAAATATGCTTCAATATGTAATAGCTATAGTGTGCTTTGCTCAAGTGAAGCAAGTACTTCAATGGAACATAAAAGCCAAGGTAAAAAGACGGCTCAAATTACAATGGTAGATATTCCTCCTCCTCCTATAGAAAATCAAACTAGGAGAAATAAAGATCACAGGGTTAGTCATAGAAAACCATCTACTATTTCCAGACCACCGAAAGAGGAAAATCTCAAGTTCCTCCTAAGAGAAACTAATCCTGGTGTAATTTGCTTGCAGGAAACTCGGTTAGGTCCAGAGAAGTTTAATGCTGGAGCTAATTATGAGATCTTCTCTGCCCCTCCAGTGGGTGATCGAGCACATGGAGGAGCTGCTATTATTGTGAGCAAATCACTGGAATGCTCGCCTGCAGCCCTCAGTACAAATTTACAGGCTGTTGCTCTTAAGATCACATTACACAAGCAGATTACTGTGTGCTCCATCTACATGCCTCCTAGATCAAACTTCACAAACGCTGATATCCAATCAATAATTGATCAACTGCCACAACCCTTTTTTATTCTTAGTAATTTTAATGCCCATAATCCATTATGGGGAGAACATACTTCAGATAAAGAAGGTAAAAGTTTAGAAGAATTGTTAATAATAATATTGTGCTTTTAAATGAAGGTACTATGACTTACCATAATATATATTTTAATTCATATTCTGCTATTGATATGAGTATTTGTTCCTCTGTAATAGCTTCAGATTTTATTTGGTCAGTAAATGAATTTTTAAATAGCAGTGATCACTTTCCCATTCTTTTAAAGTATGCCAGAAATATCCCTACAGAAATGGAAGCCAGTAGAAGCTGATTGGGAGAAATATAAAAAGGAAATCCACCAAGATAAACCATTTGAATCTTTCAACAACCACATAAAAGCATAATAAAGATTATTGGACAATCACTGTTTTAGCCAGTGGAGAATCCTCAAGCTCTTGATAATAGGATCTGTTTTTCTAATGGAGATGCAAATTGTAACTACAAAGTTGGTTTTCATACAACGAACGAGAATCCGGCAAAGCCTTGGCCCCACTCTTTTAGCATTGAGAATCTAATACAGTATCTTCACCAGGAGAAGTGTCATCTGTTGAAAAGAGGGCTTCATGTAGTAATTGAAAATCTTGTATTGTATACCTCCCGGTTATCACCAAATAGATTCAGATTGACCTGAGTGTTCCTGATTCTTTGGAATTCACTAGAATAGTATTAGGGCTAGAAATATTGGAGAAATGTTGACCCAATGATTCAGCTACGTCTAAAGGGTTTGTAACAAGGTTATTTCGTACTCTTAAAGAGGGAGGTTTGGGTGGCACAAATTTCCCTGCAAGTTTTCGTACCTTTATCCATACAAACCTTAATGGTGTTTTAGAGTTAATTCCATTTACCATATATAATAAATCCAAGCGTCTTTCTTGGAATGACAAAAGTATCAGCATTGTTTTGCCATGGCTGGCTGATATATTGTTTTAGCAGTGGGAGTGCCATTTGATTTGTACTTGTAGCATCTTCTATAGTAGATGCACATCAACTGTACATTTGATGTCTAGGCCCGTCCCTTACGACGCTCTTGATTAGCTGTTGATAAGCCAACCACAGGGCTGAAAAACTCTCAGTCTCTCGAGAGTTCACATAGGCAGGATGTATGTTCCACCTCTCCTGAGGGATACTTTTTAAAGACTTATCTCTTAAATGAGGTGGAACATAATCCTGCCTATGTGAACTCTTGAGAGAGACTGAGTTTCCAGCCCTCTGATTGCTTATCAACAGCAAATCAGGAGTGTTGTAAGGGATGGGCCTAGACATCAGATGCACGGTTGATGTGAATCTACTATAGTATTTTTAAAGTAACACATATTTTGTTCCACCATGGAACTGTTGGTCTCCTTGGCTTGCCAGTAGTTTTTGGACTAGAGGATTCTGCTCTGACTAAGACAGTGTTTGTCCAGTAATCATATGGTTTTATGTGGTTGTTAAAAGATTCAAATGATTTATCTAGGTGGATTTCCTTTTTATACTCCTCCAAACCAGCTTCTAATGGCTTCCATTTCTGTGGCATTTCTGTAAGGATATTTCTGGCATACTTTAAAAGAATAAGATAGTGATCACTGCTCTTTAAAAATTCATTTACTGACCAAATAAAATCTAAAGCTATTGCAGAGGAACATATACTTAAGTCAACAGCAGAGTGAGAATTAAAATCTATAATATGGTAAGTCATGATACCATCATTTAAGAGTACAATATCATTATTATTAATAATTCTTCTATAATTTTGCCTTCATTATCTGAAGTATGTTCTCCTATCCCCAATAATGGATTATGGACATTAACCCTTAAACGCTGAAGCGGTAAAAAAAAAAATGTCTCCCGTGTGCCGGAGACGTTTCAGAGTGAGCGCGGAAGCGGAAAAAATATTTTTTTCAAAAAATCACAGCGCGCTTAGTTTTTAAGATTAAGAGTTCATTTTTGGCTCCTTTTTTTGTCATTGCCTGAAGTTTAGTATGCAACCATCAGAAATGAAAAAAATTATCATTATCATATATAAATAATGCGATATATGATAGCGCAAAAACGAAATTTCATATATAATTGTATTTAAATCGCGCTGTGCGCAAAACGGTTAAAGATAACAAGTTACTTTTTTTTTCGTTGTAATGTACACTAAATTGCGATCATTTTGGTACATAACACATTGTAAAACGATAAAAGCAACACAGAGAAAATGTTATCACAAAATAATGCATGAATTCGTAACGCGCGGACGTAAACAAATATTTTTTTCAAAAATTCACCATAAATATAAATATTGTCCTAGAGACCTCCAATTTCTTTCAAAATGAAGACAAATGATTGAATATTACTATACTGTAAGAATATTAGCTTACAAATGCAGTTTTCGACCATATCTGATGAGTTAAAGTTGACCGAATGTCGAATTTTTTTTATATATATTTTTGTATATGCAATTATTTCGGAAATAAGAAAAGCTACAACTTTCAAGTATTTTTCGTTTTATTCTAAATGAAATTGCGCACATTTTCATATATAAAACTCTATGAAATGCCTAATATGAAATGGAGCAAATATTCCGAGAATGGGACTTACGCATTTCGGAGATTTGTGGCGGAGAATCCGCGCGCGGAGGGAAGGAAAGTTTTTTTTAAAAATTCACCATAAATTTAAATGTGCTAGAGACTTCGAATTTGTTTCACGATGAAGATAAATGACTGAATATTACTAGACTGTAAGAGTTTTATCTTACAATTGCGTTTTTCGACCATTTCGGTAGAGTCAAATTTGACCGAACGTGGTTTTTTTTCTATTTATCGTGATTTATATGCAAATATTTCAAAAATGAGAAAAGCTACAACCTTCAACTATTTATTGTTGTATTATACATGAAATTGCGCACATTTTCATACATAAAACTTTATGTAACGGCTAATTTAAAATGGTGCAAACATTACCACAATCGCACGTATGATTTTTTTGGAAGAGTTACCGCGCGGACGTAAAGAAAATGTAATTTTTTTTTATAAATTCACCATAAATCGAAATATTGTGCTAGAGACTTCCAATTTGTTGCAAAATGAAGTTAAATGCTTGAATATTACTAGAATATAAGCGTTTTAAGCATTACAAATTGGCGTTTTTCGACCATTTCAGGTAGAAGTCAAAGTTGACTCGAAGGTTGAAAATTTGTCACTTATCATTTTTTATATGAAAATATTTCAAAATTGATAAAAACTACAACCATGGGTTGTTTTTAGTTGCATTGTGCATGAAATTGCGCACATTTTCATATATAAAACTTTATGTAACGGCTAATTTAAAATGGTGCAAACATTACCACAATCGCATGTATGATTTTTTTCGGAAGAGTTACCGCGCGGACGTAAGGAAAAAGTTTTTTCATAAATTCACCATAAATCGAAATATTGTGCTAGAGACTTCCAATTAGTTTCAAAATTAAGGTAAATGATTGAATATTACTAAAATATAAGAGTTTTAGCTTACAATTGCGTTTTTCGACCATTTCGGTAGAGTCAAAGTTGACCGAAGGTTGAAATTTTGGCACTCATCGTTATTTATATGAAAATATCTCAAAACTGATAAAAGCTACAATCATGAGTATTTTTTTGTTGTATTTTACATAAAAATGCGCACATTTTCATATATAATACTCCATGTAATGGCTAATTTAAAATGGTAAAAAAATTATGTCAAAGTGACGAAATAATTTCCGAGATGTGTCACAGATACTTTTTAGTGTGGCAAGAAAGAAATTTGCGCTTGCGCAACGATTGTAAACAAAACAACACCTTGATCCGTGAACTCCTAGCATCCCCCAAGGCGCGTGATTCAAGAGTTTTCGGCTGGTAGGCCTAAAAGTATTTTTCCGCGAATTTTTAAAAAAACTTTTGTATGTCGACGTAAAATACGTCCAGTCGGCACCCGAGAGACAAAAAATGTTGACGTAAAATACGTCCAGTCGGCGTTTAAGGGTTAAAAACACCAAGAATGAAAAATGATTGTGGCAGTTAATCAATTAGTGACAGGATATCAGCGTTTGTGAAGTTTGATCTAGACGATACGGAGTAAGTCGTCAGTGCGACAGGAGTGCTGGTAAGGGTATGAAATAACCTTCTTTCAGGATTTTTAAGACCCATTGATCTGCCCCTTTCGAACTCCATCTATCCAAAAAAGATGGATTCTGGCCCCCATGAAAGCATGAAGGACAAAGTCCTCACTCGTGGGTTGCTGGTTTTGAGGACGATTTTAATAGTACGTGAGGTGAAGCGAACAGATCCTCTCGGTCTAACCTTTAACTTCTGTTTACCCCCTCGAAAGGGCTGAGGCTGAGCAGGTTGGGATGACTTGCTGGTAGTTGTCCACTCTCTAGGTCATTTACTGGACTGAGCAAGAAAATCCTGGGTCGGATTCTAATGTAGATGTGAGGCAGTTTTCTCTACCTTAGATTGTGGGAACAGATGTATCTTATCAAGGGGCAAAAACAGGAGCACAGACTTATGGGACACTGTAACACCAGCAAAGCCACTTCCATTGAACCATCTCTCATTGCCTCGTCTGAACAGGCGAGAACGCTACGCCAGTCCGAAGCAACTTCTTCTGGAAAATTGGGGAAAATCAAGGATCTTCTTGGCCAATGTGCCTATGGTCCAATCCAATAAACTAAATACAGTGGTCCCCCCATATTCACGGGGGAATGTGTACCAGAAACCCCCCCCGCGCTAATGTTTAGAATCCGCGAACAGGTGGAAATGCTATAAAAACACTGAAGAACGGCCTATTTTGGTAGGTAAGGCTCAAGAAATACCCACTAAAATGTTTATACCTGGGTTTTTGAATAGTTTTATCACAAAAAGTGCGTTTTATGATGAAATTGATAAAAAACCTCAGGTATTTGTGGATATTTCTCATAGAAAAATACCACAAATAGGCGAATTTTATATGAATATTTGGTAGATATGGTCCAGAGAGAAATAGCGAATCGGGAGAATCCGAATATGGGGTCCCCACTGTACCTCAAAAAATATTAAAAAGGTTTTTGAGCGACGAAAACATGATTTTAGTTACACAACTTCCTTAGTAATTTATATAGGTAAGAGTTTCACTCACCGGCAGTTAAAATCTCGAAATTCGTGGGTCGCGCTAATTTTCCATTTGTTTTGGCTAGGGCTAGGTAAGAGTGCCCCGCCCACTTTCGGGACAAGAGAGAGAGGAACAACTCGTGGAAAAAGCTGTTTGTTCCTGCCGGCTGATGGCTATGGCTGTTGGTTGCAATTATTCTTGAAATTTTTGGACTTCCCTTTTGTGTCATCGCAATTGGTGAAGTAAGTACTCTGTTTTTGTATTAGGCGTCGTTGCAAATCATTTAGATAGTGTTAGGTTCTTTAGTGAATTTAACATAAAAGCAAGGTTTTGCTTTTTTGTTTTTCCTTGGTGACCGACAGGTCCTAATGTTGTCGACAATGTCGGACACAGGTTCTGCTAGCTATAGGTATTGCGCCAAAGGTTGCAAGACTAGGCTAACCAAGGACTCTTATGATACTCATACTTTATGTATTGATTGTAAAGGATAGATACGTATGTTCATTTGATAGCAGATGTAGTGAGTGCTTTGATTGGGACGAAGGGAATTGGAAGAATTTGGAGAGTCATTTAAAGAAATCAGAGAGAGACAAGAAGAGAAAAGCTTTGCCTAGGGCTAATTCAAAACCAGCTAGCCAGGATTCTTCTGAACTGAATTCGGATCTGAGTATTCCTGTTATATCTTGAGCTCCCACTCCCACTTCTCTTGCTATGCTACCTTCTCCTGTTGCAGGCTCCTGCACTTCTGATCCCAACTCCATCACCATTCTAGAAGAAAAGATTGATAAGCATTTTGCTCTGTTAATACAGACTATGGAGCAACTTGGACAAGACAAAAAGTGAATGTGTTGTGTTAGTGGAGGAGGTGGCTGTTTGCCCCATCGACTCTCCTAGGCAAAGGTCACTGTCACACTCCCCAGTGCAGAGTAGGAGTCAAACTGGTAGCAAGGGAGGTTGGTGGGGTCTGCCCACGAGCAGTCACCCCTTCAGTTCAACCTGTTGTTGCTTCCCAGGTTGTAATGGAGAGCAGACTGTCGAGTTCGGATGACTCCTCTCCATGGCACCAGTGGCGTTCGGGGAGCAAGTCTTGGCTGTTGAAGAAAGGTGCTTCTGATGCAGCTCCAGTGGTTCCTACTAAAAAGCCTAGAGAACCACACCCTTCTTGCGGTCATTGGGACAGCCCAGAGCATTTTTCTTCCAACTGCCTCTAGGAAATTGACGCTTCTCCTATGCCCAAGGCTCGTCGTTGCTCTTCGGTTCCTCTTCAAGCTCCTGTATCTGTTGTGTGTAATGCTCCACCTGCAGTTATGGAATGGTTGGTGTTTTCATCGTCAGATGAGGTCAAGCGCTAGTTAGCACCTGCTTGCGTTGTGCAGGGAGCTGATGCAACGCAGAGCGCCCATCGGCTCCCTCGGCTCCTGCTGCCGCTTCTTCTGCGTGGAAGTGGATCCTATTCAGTTGAAGCTCAACAGTATTTTGCTTTTACTGAATAAGCCTTCCTCATTAGTTCAAGCTCCCATGGCTCTACTAGTGCCTGTGACACTTCACCAAGTGGCCACAATAGTTCAGTGAGTGCCAGTAGTGGTCGAAGTTCCTTTGGCATCGTCCTCTCAAGTGCCTCAAGATGCTTCAGCAACACAAGCTCCTGTAGAGGCTATTTCAACGCAGGCTCAGGTCAATGTAGCTACACCTCAGGCTCCTGTTTGGTCTGAGGATGAAGCTGCAGAGGAGCAAGAGGCTCCCTCTTCAGCGTATGTGGCTTTAATGAAGTTCCTGCTCACCACTTATCCATCTTTCTTCATGCCGACTACTCCTTTGTCTCCTAAATTGACTTCTGTTATGGATATGCCTTCCTCTAACCCCTCGAATGTGCCAAAGATGGTGTTGTCTTCCTCAGCTAAGAAGGCTTTTAAAGAAAAGAGGGAAAAAGGCAAGGCCTCTTTCAGTTTTCTACCTTCTCGAATCTCCAGGTGGAGATACTTGTCTTATGCTACAAAAGAGGTTCCTTCCTTGGGTATTTGCACCTCTTTGCAAGGAGATTATTCTGATCTTGTAGACACAGCTAGATCATCAGCCTTTTCATCAGCAAAGATTTTGTTTTCTGCCTCAGAGTTAGTGCATCTTTTGAAGAGCATTTTCAAAGTCGAGGATTTCGACTTCCTCAACTGGTCTGTTGGCGCTCTGGCCAGCAAGATTAGGTTTTGCTCTTTATTTTCAGAGAACCTCCTGGCAGACTGGATGGGAGTTCTCTCGTGTATTGGCAAGGGGATTAGAGATGGTTCTCACGACTTGTCCATTCTCTACACGATGGAAATGCTCAAGAAGAGTAAGCTCTGGTGTTCCTACACGTTGAAAGGGGTTACATCCCCACAGAAGTCAGCGCTTTTATACTCCCCCTTGGATAAGAGGCATTTGCTTCCTCAAGCCACAGTTTTAGGCATTACTTCAGATCTGGAGAATAAAAGTAAACAGGATCTCGCCCAGTTTTCCAAAAAGACCTAGAGATCTTCCAGCTGTGGTTTTGAAACAACCTCTTCCTTCGAGAGCCCAGCCCTTTTGGGCCATACAAAAATCCCCCTCCTGATTTAGAGGAAGTACAAAGTTCACTTCAAAGTCCATCTAGAAAACTTCTTCAAAGGGTTCTTCTCACAGGTGAAGATGATGTTCACTGCATACGTGTAGGTGCCAGACTTCTCAGGTTTGGGAAGTTTTTGTCAAAGGAAAGGGGGCAGAACCTTGGATTGTAAAGTTTCTGAAAGAGGGCTATGTTATTCCCTTCATCAGGAAGCCTCCCTTAGTCAGCACGCCAGTCATCTTAACGGCTTATTCAAGAGGATCAGTGAGGTTTTTCAGCTCTGGAAGATGAAGTAAGCTCTCTTGGTGAAAAGGGAGCAGTAGAACTCAATCAATACCTTCACTCTCAGACATATTTGCATGGCTGCTTTTACTGAAAAGAAGAGGGAAAGAAATAAAGTTCTGTTGGGTGCCTTCCCATGTTGGTGTGGATGGGAATTAGAAAGCTGACCGATTGGCAAAGTCAGCAGTCAACTCCCCAGAACCCACAAGATGCCTACTACCATATCGGGATTTATATCCTCTGGTGGGTCAGAGAATTAAAGAATGTTGGCGGTCCAAGTGGGAGGATATTTTAACTAATCAAAAAATGCGCAGTATCACATCATCAGTGTCTCCTTGGTCATATCCGTATATGCCAAGGAGACAAGAAACGATGTTGTGCAGATTGAGGATTGGACATATAAGACTCACACATGGGTTCTTGATGTCTCGTGAAAATCCTCCGTTTTGCGAGAACTGTACTGTGCCCTTGACTGTGAAACATTTGCTGATTGAATGTCCCAGATTCGGGAATTTGAGACATAGGTTCCTGTCTTGGTGTCGTGACAGAGTAGGTAATTTTATCCTAGCTACAATTCTTGGAAAGGATTGTAATATAGAGCAGTTATATATGTGAGGGAGGCGGGCCTCCTCAACCAAATTTAAATTATACATAGATTGTCTATGTAAGAACTTATATATATGAACAAAATTTTTATATAATATAGATATTTTTATATGAAATTTATCAAAAAATGAATTTTTTCTATTTAATTTATTTTGGTGTCAATTGCCCAGATGTTGTGACGCCAGATATAATACACAATCAATCAATCAATCACTCTCCGGGTTCTACAGTTGTCTCTTCGTAGTCCCCAAGTCATCAGGGGGCTGGAGGCCCGTCCTGGATGTCAGCGCCCTGAATACCTTTGTCGTAAAGATAAAGTTCAAGACGGAAACTAACCAAACAAGGGATTTGACGTAAGGAAAAATCTATTTCTGGGCGATTGGTTCGTGTCGCCAGCGAAATATCCTTTAATCCATTATTTCTAAGGTAAATGTACTAACACATACCAGAGAATAAATAAAATAAAGAAAAAGGTCAGTACTACTGACTCGCTCACCCTCCAAGAGAGGGTGTCGGTATGAACACTATGGCGAGTGAGACCACTACCACGAACCGCTTGCCAATAGAAATCTCCCACTACAAAATCCCCACTAGAGGGGAGCCGACCCACATAGTGGGCAGCAACTACTACTACTCCATCCCATGCTGCCGACTGCTGCGCCTCTGGTGGCCATCCTGAAGTTAGCAGACAATCTTGAGCGTTGGGATGGGCAGGGCGGGATTTCGCTGGCGACACGAACCAATCGCCCAGAAATAGATTTTTCCTTACGTCAAAATCCCTTTTCTGGGCTCAGTTCGTGTCGCTGCGCGAAATCGTACCAGAGAAATAGCACAAGATTGTAAAGAACAAAATAAAACAGACAAAAAAGGGTCTCAAATAAAAGATAACATAAAATGAAGAAATATAATTGCTAATAGATATATATACACAATGATACAAAATAGAAATATTACTTAAAATTAACTTAAGGTTAATAATATTTCTTAAAATTAACTTAAATTTAACATATATACAGGGCTTACATGGGAATATATGTTGAGATTAGTATCTGTGTATAGTTAATATGTACAAAGAAATTAAAGCAATTATAACAATAAATTGAATAGAACAAACTTCAACAATAATATAATAAAGGAATGTATATGACTTAGTATACAAAACCCGTAACCATTGTAAATAAGATGTGTCACCCTAGCCATAAAAAATAAGGGGATCACATCAAAGAGATCATTATATACAATCCTCAATTGTGAGTGACCCTAGCAAAAAATAAGGGGCACCCACTATACCATCATAAGAGCAGCTAAGACTCAAGGTAAACGTAGATGAACATGGCAGGTATAGACGAACTGTTGGGTGAGATAGGTAGAAAGGAGAACTGGATCTTCTACTAAAGATTAAGCAGAGTCGGGGAAACTATGTTACCCGCCGCAACTGCTTGGAAAATTTCAGAGCTTCCAAGGATTTTAAGTAATGACGCTTAAATACTGTCGGCGATTTCCATCCAGTATACTTTTTTAAATCATCGAAATTCATGTGTTGGAAATAGTTAATTGAGGTGGCTACTGCCCTGACATCATGTGCTTTAGGGAAGGAATCAGGATTGGCTTGCTTAATAAAGTACAGGATCTGTTGCTGATGCCTTTAATAGATAAAGTTACCACCTTTTTCTCTCTTAAAGAGAGGACCCGATGAGGATGAGGATGTCCGGACAGAAAGGCTCGTAAGGTCGATACTGGACAAAGAGAAATATCTTGTGGAAGGGGTACAACCTTCCACGGTTCCCACCTCATCAAAGGATCTTCATTCTTTGCTATAAAACTACGTTCCGGAGAAAGTAGAACTTCCCCTGTGGGAAGAAATTCAACATGATCCGGATCTCTGGATAATGCCGACAGTTCTGAAATTCTAGCTCCTGAAGCCAAGCTTAATAAAAATAGAGTTTTTCTTAAGAGCATTATAAATGAACATGTCGTATTATCTGTTTCTGAAGCCAGCTTTAGAACATCATTTAAGAACCATGATACTGACGTAGGCCTCACTGAAGGTCTAAGTCTAGCACAAGCCTTGGGAATAGACGAGAAGTAAGAGTCTGTCAAGTCTATGCTGAAAACCGAGTTGAAAAATCTTTTTCAAGGCTGACTTGTTTGTCGTAATAGTGCTAGCTGCTAAGCCTTTTTCAAATAAAGATCTGAAAAAGGATATAGCTGAATTGATTGTCATGATTCTAATATCTGATTCTCTCAGGAAGGTTGCTAACTTTTTGACTGCAGCATCATACTGTCTCAAAGTTGAATCTCTTTTATCAGATTCCAAGAAGAGAATTTTTGAGGATCGATATTCGCATCTCTTTTAGCCGCAAACTTCATGAAGTCCATAAAGTTAGGGTTTTGAGAATTCCTGAGGAAGCGAACACAGTCTTCGTTTGTACTGACTGGGAGAGCCTGGGATTGGGAATTCGAAGAGGACGAAGACCCAGTTCCAGAATGAGAGGGTACCAATTGCTCTTCGGCCAGTCTGGGGCTACTAGAGCACTTGACCCTTGAACGTCCTGAGTTTGTTCAGCACCTTCAGGAGAAGATTCACTGGAGGAAAGACATAAATCTTCTCCCAGTTGTTCCAGTCTATGGACAGGGCGTCCGTGGCATAGGCCAGAGGGTCCAGGTTGGGGGCCACATAACATGGGAGTTTGTGGTTCGCTTGGGATGCGAATAGATCCACTTGTAGACCTGGAACCCTCCGAAGGATCCATTGGAACGAACTGTTGTCCAGTGACCATTCCGACTCCAGAGGAACTGATCGGGATAGAGCATCTGCTATGACGTTTCTCACTCCAGCTATATGGGTGGAGGAGAGGTGCCAACTGAACTTGTCCGCCAGGGAGAAGATGGCTACCATGACATGATTCAGATGACGTGACTTGGAGCCTCCCCTGTTTACACAATGGACTACCACTGCGCTGTCTAAAACTAGCTTTATGTGGGAGTTCTTTGGCGGACGTAACCTTTTAGAGTCAAGAACACTGCCATTGCTTCCAGTACATTTATGTGAAGCTGACGGAACTGGGGTGACCAGGTTCCTTGAACCTTCTTGAACTGAGAATATCCTCCCCAGCCGCTTAATGAAGCGTCCGTCCGTGGGATGGTAATCCCCGGAGGAGGAAACTGAAGGGGTACTGATATTGACAGGTTCTTGACTTTTGACCAAGGGCGTAGATGATTCCGTAGAATCTGAGGGACTGATGATAATTTGTCCCTGGACCTGACATTTGCTCGTGAGCGCCAGATTCTGGTTAGGTCTTTCAGTTTGGCTTTCATCAAGATGTTTTGTCACTGATGCAAACTGGAGTGAACCCAGAATCCTTTCCTGGGTTCTCCTTGAAGCAAGTTTGTGTCCTAGAAATTGCTTTACTGACTTCGCTATTTCTTTTCTCTTGGCTGATGGAATCGACAGAGTATGGGAGGATAGATTCCATTGAATGCCCAGCCACTGAAAGTTTGACTCCGGAGTGAGTCTCGATTTGGTCCTGTTTATCTTGAACCCTAGATATTCCAGGAACTGGATTACTTTCAGTGTTGCTTTGCGACATTCCTCGACTGTTGGAGCCCAAATTAACCAATCGTCGAGATACGCTACTACCATGATCCCTTGCGATCTTAGTTGTTGGACGACCACTTCCGCCAACTTCGTGAACACCCTGGGTGCTACGTTCAGACCGAAGGGAACTACCTTGAAGGAGAATGCTTGATCTCCTATCTTGAAGCCCAGATAAGGGCGAAAGTGTCTTGCAATAGGGATATGATAGTATGCGTCTGTAAGATCGATAGAGGTTGTGACGGCCCCACGGGAAGTAAGGTCTGCACCTGCGAGATGGTGAGCATCTTGAACTTGTCGCAGCGAATGGCCAAGTTTAAACGGGACAAGTCTAAGATTACCCTTCTTTTTTGTGAGCCTTTCTTTGGAACGCTGAACAAGCGCCCTTGAAACTTTAATCTGTTGACTCTCGCTATTGCTCCTTTCTGAAGGAGGTCCTCCGCATACTCCGTCAATTCTTTGGATGGAAGTTGAAGGAAAGGTCTGGGTGGGGGCGGATTCGCCACCCAACTCCAACCCAGGCCTTTCGACACAATACTTTGTGACCCATTTGCTGAATCCCCACGATGGCGGAAAAGAAACAGCCTCCCTCCTACCTGGAAGTTCTCATTGATGCTGGTAGCCTCCGCGGCCTCCCCGGAAGTGTTTTCCTCTATTAAGGACCTTCCTGATCCTCTCTGACGAAAGGATCGCTTACCTCTGCCTCCCCTACCCGAGCGGTCATACTGCTGAAAGGCCTGGCCTTCGAACACCTGGTTGAAGGCTGGGGAGACAGCGTAAGAGGTGGAAGGTTGAGGCTGGGGGGAAATCACATAGATAGGCTGTGATTGGGCCTTGGACGTAGAGGGTTGGGCCGCCTGCACCAACGGAACAGCCGAAACAGGCTGGGCGAAGCGTTGCTGTTTCTTTTGGTAAGGCTGGAAACGTCTGGGTTTCCTCTGAGCCTTACCCCTCACTGCTTGGTCTTGGCGTCTCTTTGCAGTGAGACCCCAACGATCCTTAAGGCTTTGGTTAAGCCTTGTAGCTTCCGCCTGGACCTCCTTTACCATTGCATCGGGGAAGAGGTCGGCTCCCCAGATGTTGATGAAAGCAAACTTATTCGGTTCATGCCGAATAGTTGCTTCCTGGAGGACATGCTTCCGACAATTCGTTCTGGCTGTGGCGAACTCAAACATTTCAGACTGTACCGTTTGAGTCAGTGACTTGGTGATCAGCTTGAATAGTGGCTCGGAACCGTAAGCAATGGTAGCCACTTCTGTCATGGCCATGGAGTTAATAGACCTGGCCAGCCTAGACTTGGCCTCAAACTCCGCCTGAATGAGGCTGTCCGGAAGTCTAGGCAGCTTCTCACCAAACTGCTCCATAGCACAGTCTGGTTTGAGTTTGCCCGCCGAAAAAGTGTTGGGCAGGTCTTCCCACAAATCTCCGGTTGAGGGAAGTAAAGGAGATGTAGGGTCCGCTTCCTTTAGCTGCGGTAACGACTCCCCCTTTTGGGATAGTGACCGTAGCGATCTTGGTAAGGAAGGGAAGCGGAGTTCCCTCTTCCATTGTGAAGATGGTGAATGGACTCTTAAAGGGTTGTATCTTCGTATTAGAACAATCCATGTCCTCTAAGCACCTGAGCCATTCTCTTTGAGCCTGGTCACGTGAATAGAGGACTGTCTCTTTAGGGACCTTGTCATCTCGCGTCATGGCAGCGGCAGTGAGTCTGGCGTACAATGAACGGCGGTTGTAGATCCTCCGGGTAGAACTTGAAGTCCTCAATCCTTCGAGTTCCACACTCCGGGATAGAAATAAGCCCGTCCTGGAAGGGGGCGTATGACGCCACCCTCCAGGGGTTATTCATAGAGAACGGAGGCAGAGAGTCATGAGGTGGAAGCTGAGCTATACCTGTGCCGAAAGGTGGGGAGTAGCTAGCGGAGCCTGGCTCAGTTCGGCGATAATGTTATCCTGGGAGTTTAATCCTGTCGGACAACCGGGAGAACATCTGCTCCATACTGTTTTTGCGAGAACCGACCAAATCCCCCATGTGTTGCAACAGACCAGCATTGGATCCAAAGCCGGAGCTGCTGCGGAGGTGGTCGGGTAACTCTGAACAGGTACCAAAGGAAGAGGAGAAACGGCTGACTCCGCTGGAGTATGTGATCTCTCCTTGGAAGATCTACTCCTTGAGGATTTGGAGCCGGACCCAGAAGCTCTAGACCTCTCTGCTCCGGGTTTGTAGTCAGAGACTTGCGAGATGTTGACGCCGACAACGTCTTTTTAGACTCGACGACGTCTTACTCAGGTTTTCACAACCGTCTGTCCTTTGACCTTAGGTCTTACGGAAGCATCAGGAGAAGTATAAAGGAGCTCAGCTCCTGTAAAGCCTTGGAAGGAAGCTGGAGAGTTTGCAGGAGTAGAAGTCCCCAGTGGCGCCCAAGGGAAGCCCTTGGGCGTCCAACGTACTCACCTCGACCAACAGGTCGTCAACACCTACCATTGGTTCAATATTTAGATCCAGTGTCGCGACTTCCGACGAGATGTCCTGGCCTGGTTCAGTCAACGAAGCGGCGAGCTGCTGCTGAATTGCCGCTATAGTCGGGGCTGCCTCTGCTGGGTCCGACGTAACCCGTTGACTTGCCGCCGGGGAAGATCAGGACCGCCAACCTCTTCTCAAGGATGTAGGGCTGTCCCTTGGCGGCGTTCTTGCCAAAACCGCCGACCAAGCCCGCAGGGTTGCCAGGGCGCGGTGTCTCTAACAGCGGGAGCCTGGAAGAGAGGGTATTTGTTAGTTTTTTAAGTTTAAACTTAAATTAAAACTTAAGTAATAGGATAAACTAAAATTATAGAGGATGCGAGATCCCATATAAAACAAGCTTAAGTTTAAAATAAGAGATTAAATTAAACTTAAGAACTATAACCTTGTAGGGATTAGCGAACGGAGTTGGGAATACTTACCGTCTAAGAGCTGGCTCACCAGATCGTAGCAAATAGTGCAGGTCTCGTGAAACCAGACTTGAAGGTTCCCGTGCGGAGTCGCGCATGGAGCATGGGATCTGCAGACTTCATGCCCACAGGGGTCCTGGAGCATTCGGCATTGGCATCCCGGCTTGCTCACAGTTGGCTGGTCTGTAAGTGAAAAGATACATGAGCATCCTAAAAGATATCACTTACAGGCTAGAGGTTAAAAGAGCTCCGCTGCATGCCGGAGCGCGAAAAAATTTTTTGGGCATAACCCCTCCCTTACCGCCTGAATAGGCCTAGAACCCCGGAGAGATCCGGTGTGAGCAGGCAACGGAGGGATTTGGCTTAAGGTAGCTTAAATTAAACTTACTATAGTTTAAATTAAATACTAATACTTAAACCTATAGCCATAGAACGTACCGGACTAAGTCCGGTGCGCGGCGGAGTTAGTGTCGCGATATCAGCGCGACGGGGTGGTTAGTAAAGACCAACTGTATGCCGCAGTCCGCCCGTCAGGGTGAACTAGCACCTTTCCACGTGGATGCCGGAGCTCCGGTAGATTAAAGAGCACCAGTAAGCTGGGAAAGGGCGAGAGGGCGAAACAGACTCGAGCTAGCAACGGAGCGACGGAGTAAACGACGGAGGGGGGAAGGCCAGTCCCCCCCCCTTAGTCATCCGAGCGTGCCGTGAAGCCAGAGAGCGGTCGAGTCCAGTCTGGGTCTGTCCAGCCCCCCTTACTCCCTCCGCCTAGGAGAGAGGGAGGCAGGCACGGGTATGTGGAGCGAGCGTGGACAGACCAACCCTCCCCCCGGCCCTATGGAAGAGCGGGAGGAGGGAAAGGTGACTGGACAGGCGTCTGGCTGCTCCGTGATCACGTAGTGACCACGGAGCGGTAACATGTAATACAATGACACAATACAGCCTAGGATAAAGCAACCAACTAATCAGAGAGATGCTATAGAGAAGCAACCGAACTGAAGAGCGGAAGCAATAGTGGTGGATACCAATAAAACATAACCTAGGCTACGTGAAGCCAGACGCCGTAGGCTAACCTAAAACATAAATAATCAAAATCACTTAACGTAAAGAAAGAAAATAAATCAGTAGGAGAAAAAATCCAGGAGTGTACGACTAACTCGAAAGAAAGTCTACCACTCAAAGCTAGCCGGGCCGATACTAAGAGCTGTGGCTAGGGTCTGGATGGAAGATGCTTACGCAAGGTGAAGAAGACATGCATGCATGACATAAACCCAGTAGGCTGGACCCCTAACATAAAATAGATAACTAATAATAGAGCGTAATGAAATAAGGGAAGGTTCTGGGTATGGAAGACCAAGAACGAACCCGCCACGAGGCAGAACCATGCTGCCATGCTTCCGACCTAGAGCCCGTATTTATACCTAAAAAACGGCAAATACTGACTCAAGGGCGGAAAAAACCAAATAGCAATAACAACTGATTACTTAACTTAGCTGCTGCGATGGCTGTACGCTCCATGACGAATAAATCCAAGATAGGGGCACACACAGAGCAAAAAAGGGCACGTGTATACCGCGGTGCGCTAACTGAAAAGGATGGCCACCAGAGGCGCAGCAGTCGGCAGTAGGGATGGAGTAGTAGTAGTTGCTGCCCACTCTGTGGGTCGGCTCCCCTCTAGTGGGGATTTTGTAGTGGGAGATTTCTATTGGCAAGCGGTTCGTGGTAGTGGTCTCACTCGCCATAGTGTTCATACCGACACCCTCTTGGAGGGTGAGCGAGTCCGTAGTACTGACCTTTTTCTTTATTTTATTTATTCTCTGGTATGGTTGTTAGTACATTTACCTTAGAAATAATGGATTAAAGGATATTTCGCGCAGCGACACGAACTGAGCCCAGAAATTCCTGTCGTCCATTTGCTCGGGAGATTGGATGACATCCATAGATCTTAAGGATGCATACTTCCTTGTTCACATACACCCCAAGTCAAGGAGGTATTTCAGGTTTGTGTTCAAAGAAGGTTTTTCAATTTTGCTCCGTTTGCTTCAGACTGACGACAGAGCCTCAAGTGTTTACCAGGGTATTGGCTACTATAGCAAAGTGGCTCCACCTTCAAGGGATATGAATATCTTTGTATCTAGATGACTTTCTCCTAAGGGCCCAGTCAGAGAGTCAGTGTGTGGAGGCCCTCGAGAAAACTTTTTTTAGTCAAGGAGTAAGGAGTCCTAGTAAACTCTCAGAAATCTCAGTTGATCCCACTCAGAAGATTCTGCACAGGAAGTTCCTGGTTATCAGCAGACTTGGTTATCTGCGATCCGTTTTTATGGCACTAGACTGGCAATTTATGGCACCATACCGGGCCGAGTTCTGGTTATCGACGCCACAAGGTGCTAATAATGAGTTATGGCATCGTAACATACCAAACAGAGGCACCATAATGGCGCTGTAAATCACAGTGTTTTGGTTAATGGCGGTTTTCGCTTATCAGTCCCCTTCCGAGAACGAAACCTCTGCCGATAACCGGGGACTGCCTGTATTTGGGAATGATTATAGTTGCTCAGAGTTTCCCGGTTTTTCCGACCCAGAAATGGATAGATTCATGCCTAAAAAGGATTCAAGAAGTTCTGTCCTTGAACGAGTGCTCAGCCAACAATTGGATGAGTGTACTGGGGTTCCTTTCGTCGATGGAGCAGTTTGTGTCACTTAGCAGGCTACATCTCAGACCCCTGCAGTTCTTTCTGAAAACAAGCTGGAACAGGAACGAGCTTCCACTTGCATGTTATTCTTATAATGCAGGAAATAAAAGGATTTTCTTTGATGGAAGGCAAGTCTCTCTTTCATCTGAACCCTGACCTGGGATGGGGAGTGCTTTAGAGAATAGTGAAGTTTCAGGAGTTTGGTCCCTAGAACAAAGATCTCTGCATATAAATGTGAAGGAGCTAAAGGCAATTCATCTGGGCCTTCAGTCCTTTGCATCAGAAATTAAAATTGAAATGATAACAGTCTATGCAGACAACATGATCATCTCTCATACATCAAGAATCCGCAAGGAGGGACTCGGTCTTTCTCTCTTTACGAAGTGGCAAGTGATCTCCTTTGCCCAGAACGAAACAATATGCGTTTAGTCACCAGGTTCGTCCAGGGGAAGCTAAACGTTTTGGTGGACAAGCAAAGTCATCGGAAACAGGTCCTGCCGACTTGATAAGAAAATAGACTTTTTGAAAGGGAATGCTATATATTCCTATTCCCTTGATTTTTTAGCCAAGAACGAATCTCCCTCTAATCCATGGCTTTGTTCTTTTTCGATCCCTAGTTTGACAGAAGTCCTGGGTAATGACAGTGCGGAAAGAACTCTGTGTCCCATGAGGTCTTTAAAGTATTACCCTCACAGAACTATAGACATTCGTGGAGGCTTTTGTGGTCTTTGGTGTTCTGTCAAAAACCCCTCCAGACCATTATCTTAGCTCATTCTTCTTAAAAGACGTCATCCGAAAAGCACATTCTTCAGCTAAGGAGACATTCTCCTGGTATGCAAGGCTAAAGTTCATGAAATTAGGGCAGTAGCCTCTTGCCTGGTGTTAAGAGAAAATTATCTCTTACAACTGTTATTAATTCTATGTTTTGGAAATGCAAATCTGTGTTTGCATCGCATTATCTTTGTGATGTTGAGACGGTGTATGAAGGCTGCAGTAACCTGGGCAATGGCAATGATTTTGATCCTTTGTTAGCCATTGGAACTGTCCTTCGCTACAGAAGTCCCACTAAAGTAATAGGTGCTACAAGGCTTTATCGCCATGCTGTTACATGATAAGATGAGTGGCAACCAGAGGCAATATTTTCCTGTTACAACTCTCTTATCAGGTAAGGAATCAAGAAGTATCTTCTTTTTAAAGAAACTTAGGTAGAATTATCCATGCTTCCCTACTTCCTGCAATGTGGAAATCAGCTATATAATTTACTGGGGAAGTTGTATAATTAGAAATAAAATGTTTATGATAAAATAAAGTTTTAATTATACTTAACCAGTAATTATATAATCGGAACCCACCCTCTTTTCCCTAGCATGGATTTGTTTTTGTGAAGCATAAACAAACTTAGCTCTTTGCTGAGTTGTTCCTCTCTCTTGCCCCGAAAGTGGATGGGCCACTGTTACCTGGCCAAAGCAAATAGAAAATTAGTGCGACCTGCAAATGTCAGGATTTTCACTGGCGGGGAGTGAAATTCTTAACTTTATAATTACTGGTTAAGTATAATTAAACCTTTTATCATAAAAATGTCATTTTCTGCAGAGAAGTCCCCTTGGGAGGAGTCAGCCACTCACAAGGAAGGAGTTTTCCAGTGTTGTAAGAGTGATAACTCATGCCCAACAAATGCAAAGGCGGAATACTAAAACATGCTTTGCCTTGCCAACTTTCCACTTTTCACAAGGCTTTCCTGGAAGAAGAGAGAACTACTCTTGGATGTCCTGAAGTCGGTTTGTTGGTCACTCATCAAAAGCAATGAAGCAGGAGAAGCAGGTGCCGCTGGAGAGAAGTCTGGAAAACTTTGCAATAGATAACGAAGTAAAGAGGCGTAGGCTGAAGGTGTAGACTCTTGGATGATATCTTCTTCGTCCATCAAAACAGGAGACAATGAAGGATCAGGACACACCTCTCTTGAAGAAGGCCAATGATGTGTTCCAACTGTTTCTGAAACAGTGGAAATCTGAGGTGGGTGCTCGGTAACCGAAGACCCAACAACAGGAGTAAGCACTGAAACACTAGCACCTCTGACTGAAGAAGAATGATCTGGCGCCAGCTGATTCCCCAAGAGCTGTACAGCTCTCCAGCACCAAATTGAAACTGGACGTTTGCCTACTACTGGGTGCTCAACTTCCACTGGGTGCTTGGTGCCTCGCAGGCACTCTGCTGAAATACGATTGGGAGAAGCTGGCGCAAAAGTAAAAGCTATATAATGGAGAGGCCATCAAAGCAGCTACACCTTCCAAGGGCGTGACTGTTTTGTCCAACAAGAGGAGCCATGTGCATGATGAAATGGAAAGGCGACTGCTTCTATGGATTGAGGACAAAGAAATCGATGGCGATACGATAACCGAGATGGCAATCTGCCAGAAGGCCAGCGCTATTTTCGGCAATTTGATTGCCCAAGCCGAAGACGACGGAGGAGAGGGGACATCGATGGCAACCCCAGAGTTCAAGGCTTCTCATGGGTGGTTCGAAAAATTCCGTAAAGAGACTGGCATCCATCCGGTGGTGAAGAAATTGAAACTTTGTAAAATACGTAAAGTATAAAAAAGTAAAAAAAATGTAAAAATCAAAAAAAGAAAAAAAAAAATTTAGTTTTAAGTTTTTTGTAAAGTTAAGTGTTACAGTTTTGTTAATGTGTTTTGTAAAGTTTAGTTTGTTTTTCTGACATTTTTTATGTGTTTCATAAAGTTAAGTGTACATATCTGCCGTTTGTCCTCCTCCTCTGTCGCCACTTTCGGAGATAGCCTCACTCGAAAGGTAAGCTTCCACATTTTATGTACAGTATTTCTTGTATACCATGTACACTAATACACTTTATTTACCGGTTAATTTGCATTTCGTTATTAAGTTAGGTATTGAATGGTCCAAATTGTTGTAGTATTTCATTGTTTATAGGTCAATTTAGCTTTATTATGAAATTTACTAGGGTGTTTTTTGAGGGCTTTGGAACGGATTAGGCATTTTACATGTAAAATGTGGTCCAAGATACGAAAACCTCACGATACGAAGGGCGCCTCGGAACGAATTAATTTCGTATCTCGAGGTACTACTGTACTAGTATTTGTATTCTCTGGGTATAATTCTAGAATGTTATAACATTCTTTTATCCCAAAACCTTTGCATTTATTATTTACTTACCAAGATTAGGCTACGTGCAAGCCACCAGTTAATAATTACCTTTAAAGTTATTCTTGAATGTTGCATCATTCCCTTAGGTTTGGGTTGTATCTTGCTTTTGGGATTTTGTTTACCAGCCATAGGCTATTATAGTTGCAAGGCGCCAGTAAATATACATAGTTACCTTGAAGTAATTTATGAATGTTAAGACTTTTTTTTTATGCCAAACATTTGCAATTAGGCCAACACTTTTGTTTTGTTTGCTGTGCCTGTGATACTCGTCACTTTCCTTTGCAGACACTGAAAGTGGGGAGGTTGAAAATTAAGGAAAGAATGATGTTAATGTTTGGTTACTGGGGGCCTGGGCAGATAGGTTCTAGTGAGTCAAGTATTAACTTGTGGATTTTTGCTTCATCAGTACTTTCGAATGTTACAGAGAAGGCTTGCATGGCCTCAGGATACAGAGGTATTTCCCTGATGTCATACAATTGTAAACGTTAATTAGTGGGCCGCGTGGTTACTGATTTCGATTAGTACTCTGAATCTCTTATAATTCTACTAATGATTTCTTTTTGAGTAATTGGTTATTTGTAAATGTTTTTTTTATATTAGAGTCAAATTTGATTTTGAGATGTTAATATGGAGACTACTTGGTGATAGTATTAATATATTGGTTATTTTTAGGTGACGTTATTTAAAAAATGCATACATTTGAATATATGAAATGCTATTACATATGTTTGTAAAAGATATTTGTTTTATTTGTTTATCACTAATTGAAGAACAAAAGCAGTGTTTTTACATTACTACAGTCCTATTGGCTTTGATATTTTAATGTAAAAATGACTTGTTGATATAAAATCATTATTATTAGTTTTTAGAAGTTATACATACATTTATGTTATTTTTGAATACATGTCTTGAGTATATGAAATGCTAATGTTATTCAATCATTATGAATGTTTTCAGGCCTAGATGTCAGAATTTTCTAGTGATATAAAGTATGTTGTTAGAAATCGATTATGGATCAATTATTTTCATAAAAGTACTAATCAGTAACTGAGATTACCAGAGGCGCTAGCATTACGCCTCTCACCTTCCATCTGTCCCCTGCCCACTTCCCCCCCGCCTCCCAAATCTAATGCCAGTTCTCTCCTATTACCCCACCTGGCTCCATCATTTCCTTTCCATGCCTTTTCCAGCATTTTATTTTGATTACCATGAATTTATCAATGTAACTGTGAAATGTTGTGCAGTTGAGGAGGTGGCTACTTATCCCTCAATTCTCCTAGACAAAGGTCACTGTCCCACTTCCTTGCACCAGGGAGAAGACATACCTGAGGTCCAAGGGAGGTCAAGTGGTTACATACAGGTAGTTGCTTCCTCAGTCAAACCTGTTGTTGGTCTCAGGTATAGACAGACAGCTGCTGGAAAGGCGTCCTTCTGGATGTGTGGTAGAGGAGGTGACTATCTGGCCCCTCATGTCTCCTAGACTTAGTCACTGTCCTGCTCCTCTGCAGCAAGGAGAAGACTTACTGGTAGTCGAAGGGAGCCTGAGGTGGTTACCCTCTTGGTCAAACCTGTAGCTTTTCCCAGGTATTGGCAGACAGCCACTGAAAGGGCATCTTGATGGATGTGTAGTGAGGAGGTTTTTTCCCCCTTGGCTGAACTTGCCATGCATTTATAGGTTTCAACCAAATGCTGCTGGAAAGGCTATCTTTTAGTGCACAGTTGTCATTCTATTCCAGTTGTATGTCACCTCATGGATCACGTCGATGGCGTGATTCTTTGGTGTCTCGACCTTTGAAGAGGCATTCTTCAGTTGATGAATCCTCTTCCCCTTGCAGTCATGCTTGTCTGACTCTCACAGTCAGTGTTCGACTCGCAACTCTGCTGATTTGACTTTCAGTCAATGTTCGACTCGCGACTCACCTGATTTGACGGAAGGGAGTCCAATGGGGGTTTTTTCCCCCCTTGGTTGAAGTTGTGATGCATTTATAGGTTTCGACTGAATGCCACTGGAAAGGTGTATAGTGAGTGGTGCTCATTAGTCATTGGATTCAAGAAAAGTTACTTTACTTATTAGTATTGATATTGATATTGAACACCCTGTGCTAGCGCCTAGACGTCCAAAGTATTGTAAGTGACCTCTTGCTTCCGGTAGCCAGTTCCTCTCCCAGGCATTCGCAGCCAGGTGTGTTGACTTACTCACCTTCTTATGTATGCTCGGATCTCTCTCATATCAGGAGTTTTTTGTCAAGTGCCAGTCCCTGTCCAGGTGCCCTGTGCCATCTGAGACACCACACTCCCTTGCTCCAGCTTGCTTGGCACTTTCTATGCCTCACATGGAACCAGCTGTTAGTAGTCTGGTGCTACATGTTGGATGCCTAATGACACAGTCTCCTGGTTCATCTTTGTCGACACTAGGGGTCCTTTCACTTGCCACCACTTGAACGAGACATCACGAGAGTCAAGGAAGAAGTTCTCTGTGTAACTCTCTTCGTGAGGTTTTGATCACAGAGAAGACAGATGTATGGCAAGAAGTGGCAAGTTCTTGCCAACATTTGGCGAAGTCAACTCCATTCTACTCTCTCATATGCTTTGAACAAACCAGTTGTAGGAAGAGAATGCTCCGTTTGATGTGTCGAAACCTCTGCTCTTTCATCAGGGTTTTTTTGCTGAGGCGAATATGCTTTCCAAGTCTTTGGATTGCTATCATTATGGCAAGTTGATGATCACGTGTGTTATCATTCCCTCCCGCTAGTTCCGAGAAGAGCGGGCAAGAGCATTCATCCTCCTCTCTTTTTTTTCCCCTCTACTTCTTGAGTTACATTGGGCAGGATGAGGGAATAAGAGGAACTCTACAGAGTATATACTCCCAAGAGTTCGGATGTGAGAGCTTAAGTTCTGGTTCGATCTTGGGATCTCTCCAGTGTTCCCAACAGCCAGTTTGGCATGAACTAGTTGTCTTCAGTGTCCTTTTATTGCCATAGAAGCTTCCCTTCATGATAGCGTCACCTTATCTCTCTTCATTAGAGAATGAAGGAGGTCTGCTTCCAGTCCTTAGTCTTCTTCTCCCTAAGGGAAGAAGAATTAGGCTGACACTCGATCAACAGGAGCCCACAAATATACTTGTGGCACGCATCTGTTATCAGTTGCACCGTCCGAATGATATGCACATACCTGTAAGTTAGTTCTTCTGGTGTTTGACCGAGACGAATATTACCTTTTCTTAAAGAACCTGAAACTCAGGACTGCCTTTTGGGCCTCCCAAGAGTTTCCAGTTCTGATTTTGAGACGACTGGTAGTATTTTTTGGCAACAACACCACAGGGTTGGCATTATCACCGAACAAGAGGGTTTCTTTCCCACTTGTTTTGGTTAACATATAGGTGCTCGAGGGTATCTGTTGTGCACTCAATAGCTCTACAAGACGAATACATTCCAAGACGGAATGTGCTACCAGGCAACTCAGCCTATGGAGTCGAGCGAGGAGCAGAGTACTGCTTTCTCATTGAGATTTTGTTTGTCTTAGTATTGTTTCTCCTCTGTCGAGGGTTATCTCCTAATTCGAATCTCTGGCCATCACAGACTTAAGTTTCTTGTTGGCGCTGGAATCTCTCTTATGGTTCCTATTTTGTGCTTCACATTTGCCATTGCGAGAATCATCAGACAGAGATATGTCTCATTAGACTCATTATCATCTTTCTGTTTACCCCACGGTACAACAGAAGTCTGTAAGTCTTCTGCCTCGTCGCAGTTGATCCATAGGCCACTGTGATGATTCAGAATGATTTTTCAGACAAACAGAGTGGTTTTTGTATTTATATACTTTTTTCTAATTCATAAAGTTTTCAACTACCAGTTGTTCACCCTGAATTGGAGTGAATGTTGGAAGACTTTGCCTGCACTGATAGCTCTGCTTCCAGTGTAAAGAGAAGAGTCCCTCCCAGAACCCATCTCTTCCTCTGTCTAAACGTGTTATCTTCCATATTACGTATATGGACTTCATTTTGAGACACACTCAGTATTGTAGAATGTTTTTTGGCCTCCTTTGAAGTGAAGCTAATGATGTAAGAACAGCCTTTACCTTTTAGTTTTCAGACATTATTTGCTTTCTGGGCTCAGCTCGTGTCGCTGCGCGAAATATCCTTTAATCTATTATTTCTAGGGTAAATGTACTAACACATACCAGAGAATAAATAAATAAAGAAAAAGGTCAGTACAACTGACTCGCTCACCCTCCAAGAGGGTGTCGGTATGAACACTATGGCGAGTGAGACCACTACCACGAGCCGCTTGCCAATAGAAATCTCCCACTACAAAATCCCCACAAGAGGGGAGCCGACCCACAGAGTGGGCAGCAACTACTACTACTCCATCCCATGCTGCCGACTGCTGCGCCTCTGGTGGTCATCCTTTTCAGTAGCGCACACTGTATACACGTGCCCTTTTTTGCTCTGTGTTTTTGTGCCCTTATTTTTGGATTTACTTATCATGGAGCGTGCAGCCATCGCAGCAGCTAAGTTAAGTACTCAATGTTTATTGCTATTTGGTTTTTTCCGTCCTTGAGCCAGTATTTGCCGTTTTGTTTTTTAGGTATAAATACGAACTCTAGGTCGGAAGCATGGCAGCATGGTTCTGCCTCGTGGCGGGTTCGTTCTTGGTCTTCCATACCCAGAACCTTCCCTTACTTTAGTACGCTCTATTTTTAGTCATCCTATTTGTTTTAGGGTACAGTCTACGCGGTTTATGTCATGCATGCATGTCTTTTTACCTTACGTAGGCTCCTTCTATCCAGACCCTAGCCACAGCTCTTAGTATCGGCCCCGGCTAGCTTTGAGTGGTAGACTTTCTTTCGGGTTAGTCGTACACTCCTGGATTGTTTCTCCTACTATTTTGTTTTCTTTCTTTCATGTTTTATTTAATTTATGATGTTTTTGTTAGTGTAGGCGTCTGGCTTCATCTAGCCTAGGTTATGGCCCGTAGGGCCCATGCGCTACCGCTCTTCAGTTCGGTTGCTTCCTTATAGCTTCTCTCTGATCAGCCGGTTGTGTATTCTAGGCCTTATCGTTTCATTGTTTTGTGGTTACCGCCCCGTGGTCACTACGTGATCACGGAGCAGCAGACGCCTGTCCAGTCATCTTCCCTCCTCCCGCTCTTCCATAGGGCCGGGGGAGGGTTGGTCTGCCCAAGCGGAAACGCTCGCTCCGCGATACCCGAGACCCGAGCCTAAGCCTCCCTCTCCCCCCAGGCGGAGGGAGTAGAGGGACGGGACAGACCCAGACTGGACTGACCTCTCAGCTTCTCGGTTCGGCCGGATGCTAGGGGGGGGGAGGGGGGGACTGGCCTTTCCCCCCTCCCTCCGTCGCTTCTCGTCGCTCCGTTGCTTGCGCGAGTCTGTGTGCCCTCTCGCCCTTTCCCACCTTACTGGGGCTCCTTTTCTACCGGAGCTCCGGCATCCAAGTGGAAAGGTGCTAGTCCACCCCGCAGGGTGGACCGAGGCATACAGTTGGTCTCTACTAACCCCTCCGTCGCGCTGAAGTCGCGACACGCTCCGCCACGCACTGGACTTAGTCCGGTACGTTCGATTTTTATAGGTTTAAGAATCAGTTATGTTAAACTAGTAAGTTTATCTTAAGCTACCTTAAACCATCCCCCCTCCCTTGTCTGCCTCACCGGATCTCTCCGGGGTTATAGCCTATTCAGGCGTTAAGGGAGGGGTTATGCCCAAAATTTTTCCGAGCTCCGGCATGCAGCGGAGTTCTTCTGTCCTTTAGCTGTAAGTGATAGCCCTTTAAGATGCTCATGTGTCTTTTCACTTACAGACCACCAACTGTGAGCATCCGGGATGCGCCGCCACGCTTCAAGACCCCTGTGGACATGAAGTTTGCCGGTCCCATGCTCCATGCGCGACTCCGCACGGGGACCTCCAGGTCTGGTATCACGAGACATGCACCATCTGTTATGATCTGGTGAGCCAGCTATTAGACGGGGTAAGTATTTCCAACTCCGTTAGCCAGTCCCTACTTCGTTATAGTTCTTAAGTTTTAAAAAATTCAAATCTTTCTTAAACTTAAGATAAAAATACAGGGGATTTCGCATCCCCTATAATTTTAAGTTAAGCTTTTAATTTAGTTTTAGTTTTAAGTTTAATCTTAAAATCTAATAAATACCCTCTCTTCCAGGCTCCGGCTGTGAAGGACACCGCACTGGCAACCCTGCGGGCCTGGGTCGGCGGTTTTGGGAAGAACGCCGCCAAGGGTATGCCCTACATTCTTGAGAAGAGGTTGGCGGTCCTGATCTTCCCCGGAGGCAAGTCAACGGGCTACGTCGACCCAGCAGAGGCGGCCCCGACTATTGCGTTCATTCAACAACAGCTCGCTGCCTCGTTGACGGATCCAGGCCAGGACATCTCCTCGGAAGTCGCGACATTGGATCTTAATATCGAACCCATGGTAGGTGTAGACGACCTGTTGGTCGAGGTAGGTACGTTGGACGCCCAAGGGATGCCCTTGGGTGCCACTGGATCTTCTACCCCTGCAACCTCTCCATCCTTCCAAGGCTTTACAGGTACAGAACTGTATACTTCTCCTGATGCTTCCGTTAGACCTAAGGTCAAAGGACAAGCAGTAAAAACCTTGACTAAGACGTCGTCGTCGTCTAAAAAGACGGCGTCGGCGTCATCATCATCTCGTAAGTCTCCGGCTAGAAACCCCGGAGCAGAGAGGTCTAAAGCTTCTGGGTCCGGCTCCAAATCCTCTAGGAGTAGATCCTCCAGGGAGAGATCACACACTCCAGCGGAGTCAACCGTTCCACTACCTTTGGTTCCGGTTCAGAGCCACCCGTCCACCTCGCAGCAGCTCCGGCTTTGGATTCCAACGCTGGCCTATTGCAACAAGTGGGCGATCTGGTGGGTCTCTGAAAACCAGTATGGAACAGATGTTCTCCCGGTTGTCTGATAGGATCAGCTCCCAGGACAACATTATAGCCGGACTGAGCCAAGCTCCGCTAGCTTCTCCCCCACCCTTCAGCACAGGGGGAGCGCAATTGCCTCCGCATGACTCTCTACCTCCGTTCACTATGAACAATCCTTGGAGAGTAGCGTCATACTCCCCCTTCCAGGACGGGCTTATTTCTATCCCGGAATGTGGAACTCGGAGGATTGAAGACTTCGAGTTCTACCCGGAAGACCTTCAGCCTCCGTTCATCGGATACGCCAGGCTCACCGCCTCTCCATGACTCGAGACGATAAGGTACCGAAAGAGACAGTCCTCTATTCACGAGACCAGGCTCAAAGAGAATGGCTCAGGTGTCTAGAGGACATGGACTGTTCGAATACAAAAATACAGCCATTTAAGAGTCCTTTCACAATCTTTACAATGGAAGAGAGTACCCGCTCCCTTTCTTGACAAAGATTGCTACGACTACCATTCCAGCAGCCCGAGAAGGGGGATTCGTTGCCTCAGCTGAAAGAAGCGGACCCTGTACGTCTCCCTTTAACTTCCCTCAGCCGGTGAGTTGTGGGAAGATCTGCCCAACACTTTTTCTGCGGGCAAACTCAAACCAGACTGTGCTATGGAGCAGTTTGGTGAGAAGCTACCTAGACTTCCAGATAGCCTCATTCAGGCAGAATTTGATGCCAAGTCTAGGTTGGCCAGGTCTATCAATACCATGGCCATGACCGAGGTGGCTACCATTTCCTATGGTTCTGAGCCACTTTTTAAGCTTCTCACCAAGTCTCTGACTCAAACGGTGCAGTCTGATATGTTCGAGTTCGCCACGGCTAGAACAAACTGTAGGAAAACATGTCCTCCAAGAAGCAACGATTCGGCATGAACCGAATAAGTTGCTTGCATCGAACATCTGGGGAGCAGACCTCTTCCCAGATGCGATGGTGAAGGAGGTCCAGGCAGAGGCTACAAGACTAAACCAAAGCCTTAAAGATCGTTGGGGTCTTACGGCCAAGAGACGCCAAGATCAAGTGGTCAGAGGTAAGGCTCAGAAGAAACCCAGACGTTTCCAGCCTTACCAGAAGAAACAGCCACGCTTTACTCAGCCGGTTCCAGCTGTCCCGTTGGTGCAAGCAGCCCAACCTTCTACCTCCAAGGCTCAGTCGCAGCCAATTTATGTCATTTCCCCCCAGCCTCAACCCTCCACCTCTTACGCTCTCTCTCCAGCCTTCAATCAAGTCTTCGAGGGTCAGGCTTCCCAGAAGTATGACCGCTCGGGTAGAGGAGGCAGAGGTAAGCGATCCTTTCGTGGGAGAGGATCGGGAGGGTCCTTTAATAGAGGAAAGCATTTCAGGGGAGGCCGAGGAGGCTACCAACACCAATGAGGACTTTCAGGTAGGAGGGAGGCTGTTTCACTTCCGCCACCGGTGGAATTTCAGCAAAGTGGGCGCAAAGCATTGTGTCAAAAGGCCTGGGTTGGAGTTGGGTAGCGAACCCGCCCCCATCCAGACCTTTCCGCCAACTTCCATCCAAAGAATTGACGGAGTATGCGGAGGACCTCCTTCAGAAAGGAGCTATAGCGAGAGTCAACAGATTAAAGTTTCAAGGACGCTTGTTCAGCGTTCCAAAGAAAGGCTCACAAAAAAGAAGGGTAATCTTAGACTTGTCCCGCTTAAACTTAGCCATTCGCTGCGACAAGTTCAAGATGCTCACGATCTCGCAGGTGCGGACCTTACTTCCCCGTCCCCCGGGGCCGTCCCACCACCTCTATCGATCTTACAGACGCTTACTATCATATCCCTATTGCAAGGCACTTCCATCCGTATCTGGGCTTCAGATAGGAGACCAGACATTCTCCTTCAAGGTAGTTCCTTTCGGGCTCAACGTAGCACCCAGGGTGTTCACGAAGTTGGCGGAAGTGGTAGTTCAACAACTAAGATCGCAAGGGGTTATGGTAGTAGCGTATCTCGACGATTGGTTAATCTGGGCTCCAACAGTCGAGGAATGCCACAAAGCAACACTGAAAGTGATTCAGTTCCTGGAATATCTAGGCTTCAAGATAAACAGGACCAAGTCAAGACTCACTCCGAGTCAAACTTTCAGTGGCTGGGCATTCAATGGAATCTATCCTCCATACTCTGTCGATCCCATCAGCCAAGAGGAAAGAAATAGCGAAGTCATGTAAAGGCAATTTTTCTGAGTCACAAACTTGCGTCAAGAAGAACCCAGGAAAGGATCCTGGGTTCACTCCAGTTTGCATCAGTGACAAACATCTTGATGAAAGCCAAACTGAAAGACCTAACCAGAATCTGGCGCTCACGAGCAAATGTCAGGTCCAGGGACAAATTATCCTCAGTCCCTCAGATTCTACGGAATCGACTTCGCCCGTGGGCACAAGTCAAGAACTTATCGATATCAGTGCCCCTTCAGTTTCCTCCTGCCGGGGATACATCCACACAGACGCTTCGTTAAGCGGTTGGGGAGGATATTCTCAGTTCAAGAAAGTTCAGGGAACTTGGTCACCTCAGTTCCGTCAGTTTCCATATAAACGTACTGGAAGCAATGGCAGTGTTCTTGACTCTAAAAAGGTTACGTCCGCCAAAGTACTCCCACATAAAGCTAGTCTTAGACAGCGCAGTGGTAGTCCATTGTATAAACAGGGGAGGCTCCAAATCACGTCATCTAAATCATGTCATGGTAGCCATCTTCTCCCTGGCGGACAAGTTCAGTTGGCACCTCTCCTCCACCCATATAGCTGGAGTGAGAAACGTCATAGCAGATGCTCTATCCCGATCAGTACCTCTAGAGTCGGAATGGTCACTGGACAGCAGTTCGTTCCAATGGATTCTTCAGAGAGTTCCAGGCCTACAAGTGGATCTTTTCGCATCCCAAGTGAACCACAAACTCCCATGTTATGTGGCCCCCAACCTGGACCCTCTGGCCTATGCCACGGACGCCCTGGCCCTAGACTGGAACAACTGGGAGAAGATTTATGTCTTTCCTCCAGTGAATCTTCTCATGAAGGTACTGAACAAACTCAGGACATTCAAGGGTCAAGTGGCTCTAGTAGCCCCAGACTGGCCGAAGAGCAATTGGTACCCTCTAATTCTGGAACTGGGTCTTCGCCCTCTTCGAATTCCCAGTCCCAGGCTCTCCCAGTCAGTGCAAACGAAGACTGTGTTCGCTTCCTCAGGAATTCTCAAAAACCCTAACTTTATGGATTTCATGAAGTTTGCAGCGAAAAGAGATGCGAATATTGACCCTCAAAATATTCTCTTCTTGGAATCTGATAAAAGGGATTCAACTTTGAGACAGTATGATGCTGCTGTCAAAAAGTTAGCAACCTTCCTGAGAGAATCAGATATTAGTATCATGACAATCAATTCAGCTATATCCTTTTTCAGATCTTTATTTGAAAAAGGCTTAGCAGCTAGCACCATTACGACAAACAAGTCAGCCTTGAAAAAGATTTTTCAATTTGGTTTCAACATAGACTTGACAGACTCCTACTTCTCGTCTATTCCCAAGGCTTGTGCTAGACTTAGACCTTCTGTAAGGCCTACGTCAGTATCATGGTTCTTAATGATGTTCTAAAGCTGGCTTCAGAAACTGATAATGACACATGTTCATTTATAATGCTCTTAAGAAAAACTCTATTTTTATTAAGCTTGGCCTCAGGAGCTAGAATTTCAGAACTGTCGGCATTATCCAGAGATCCGGATCATATTCAATTTCTTCCCACAGGGGAAGTGCTACTTTCTCCGGAACGTAGTTTTATAGCAAAGAATGAAGATCCTTTGATGAGGTGGGAACCATGGAAGGTTGTACCCCTTCCACAAGATATATCTCTTTGCCCAGTATCGACCTTACGAGCCTTTCTGTCCAGGACCTCCTCATCCTCATCGGGTCCTCTCTTTAAGAGAGAAAAAGGTGGTACTTTATCTATTAAAGGCATCAGGCAGCAGATCCTGTACTTTATTAAGCAAGCCAATCCTGACTCTTTCCCAAAAGCACATGATGTCAGGGCAGTAGCCACCTCAATTAACTATTTCCAACATATGAATTTCGATGAGTTGAAAAAATATACTGGATGGTAAATCGCCGACAGTATTTAAGCGTCATTACTTAAAGTCCTTGGAAGCTCTGAAATTTTCAGCAGTTGCGGCGGGTAACATATTTCCCCGACTCTGCTTAATCTTTAGTAGAAGATCCAGTCCTCCTTTCTACCTGTCTCACCCACAGTTCGTCTATGCCTGGCATGTTCATCTACGTTTACCTTGGGTCTTAGCTGCTCTTATGGTGATATGGTGGGTGTCCCTTATTTTTTTGCTAGGGGCACTCACAATCGATTGTATGTATTGATCTCTGATGTGATCCCCTTATTTTTATGCTAGGGGATACATCTTATTTACAATGGTTACGGGTTTTGTATATTAAGTCATATACATTCCCTTCATATATTATTATTATTGAAGTTTGTTCTGTTCAAGTTATTGTTATAATTGCTTTTGAGTTCTTTGTACATATCTATACACAAATACTGCTTTTAACATATATTCCATGTAAGCCTGTATATATGTAAAAATTAAGTTAATTTAAGAAATATTATTAGCTTTAAGTTTAATTTAAGTAATATTTCTAATTTTGTATCATTGTGTATATGTATATTTTTATTAGCAATTATATTCCTTCTTTTTATGTTATCTTTTATTTGAGACCCTTTTTGTTTAATTGAATTTTCTTTACAATCTTGTGCTATTTCTCTGGTACGATTTCGCGCAGCGACACGAGCTGAGCCCAGAAAAGGGATTTTGACGTAAGGAAAAATCTATTTCTGGGCGATTGGCTCGTGTCGCCAGCGAAATCCCGCCCTACCCATCCCATCGCTCAAGATGGTCTGCTAACTTCAGGATGGCCACCAGAGCGCAGCAGTCGGCAGCATGGGATGGAGTAGTAGTAGTTGCTGCCCACGTCTGTGGGTCGGCTCCCCTCTTGTGGGGATTTTGTAGTGGGAGATTTCTATTGGCAAGCGGCTCGTGGTAGTGGTCTCACTCGCCATAGTGTTCATACCGACACCCCTCTTGGAGGGTGAGCGAGTCAGTTGTACTGACCTTTTTCTTTATTTATTTATTCTCTGGTATGTGTTAGTACATTTACCCTAGAAATAATAGATTAAAGGATATTCGCTGGCGACACGAGCCAATCGCCCAGAAATAGATTTTTCCTTACGTCAAAAAGGATTTTGACGTAAGGAAAAATCTATTTCTGGGCGATTGGCTCGTGTCGCCAGCGAAATATCCTTTAATCTATTATTTCTAGGGTAAATGTACTAACACATACCAGAGAATAAATAAAATAAAGAAAAAGGTCAGTATGACTGACTCGCTCACCCTCTAGGAGGGTGTCGGTATGAACACTAGGCGAGTGAGACCACTACCACGAGCCAAATGCCAATAGAAATCTCCCACTACAAAACCCTCCAAGAGGGGAGCCGTCCCACAGAGGGAGCAGCTCGTACTACTACTACACCATCCCATGCTTGCGACTGCTGCGCCTCTAGTGGCCATCCTGAAGTTAGCAGACAATCTTGAGCGAAGGGATGGGTAGGGGGGTATTTCGCTGGCGACACGAGCCAATCGTCCCAGAAACTAAGATTTTTCCTTCTTACGTCAAAATCCTTTTTTCCTTTGGTCTCAGCTCGTGTCGCTTGCGCGAAATCGTACCAGAGAAACAGCACAAGATTGTAAACAAAGTAAATAAAATATAATAAAACAAAATAGGTCTCAAATAAAGATACAAAATAAAAGAATGAAATAATTGCTAAAAGATACAAGTACACAGTAAAACAAAATCAGAATTATGCTTAAATTACCTTAAATCTAATTATGTTAATAATATAAGTAATTTGACATATATTACAAATAGGTACAATGATTACCTATCACAATAAATCTGTGTAACAACATGTATCAAAAATAGAAATAGCAATTAGTATAAATTTACATAAATATTTGATCAATGATAAAATAAAATATCTTAGGAATGTATATGACTTAATATACAAAACCCGTAACCATTGCATTATGATGTATCCCCTAGCATAAAAATAAGGGGATAACATCTATGAGATCAGTATGGTAATCAGATGTGAGTGTCCCTAACCAGACAAAAGGGGCACTATACAATCATAAAGCAGCTAAGACACAAGGTAAATGTTAATGAACAAGGCAGGAATAGACGAATGTTGGGTGAGGCAGGTAGAAAGGAGGACTGAATCTTCTACTATATCTAGCTAGAGTCAGGGGAAACTATGTTACCCGCTGCTACTGCTGGGAATTTCAGAGCTTCCAAGGACTTAAGGTAGTGACGTTTGAACACTGTCGGCGATTTCCATCCGGTATACTTCTTTAAATCAGCAAAATTCATATGTTGGAAGTAATTAATTGAGGTGGCTACTGCCCTGACATCATGTGCTTTTGGAAAGGAGTCAGGATTGGCTTGTTTGATAAAGTACAGGATTTGTTCTGCCTGATGCCTTTAGTGGATAAAGTACCACCTTTTTTTCCCTCCTAAAGAGGGGCCCCGATGAGGAAGAGGAGGTCCTGGATAGAAAGGCTCGTAAGGTTGAAACCGGACAAAGGGAAACATCTTGTGGAAGGGGTAGTACCTTCCAAGGTTCCCACCTCATCAAGGATCTTCATTCTTTGCTAAAAAGCTACGTTCCGGAGAAAGTAGCACTTCCCCCGTGGGAAGGAATTGAATATGATCCGGATCTCTGGATAAAGCCGACAGTTCTGAAATTCTTGCTCCTGAAGCTAGGCTTAATAAAAACAGAGTTTTTCTTAGGAGCATCATAAACGAGCATGTGTCCATTATCGGTTTCGGAAGCCAGTTTTAGACATCGTTTAAGAACCATGAAACTGACGTAGGCCTGACAGAGGGCCTAAGTCTAGCACATGCTTTAGGAATAGACGAGAAATAGGTATCTGTCAAGTCTATGTTAAATCCAAATTGAAATATCTTTTTCAATGCTGACTTGTTTGTCGTAATCGTGCTAGCTGCTAAACCCTTTTCAAATAAAGATCTGAAAAAGGATATAGCAGAATTAACTGTCATGATTCTGATATCTGACTCTCTCAGGAAGATTGCTAACTTTTTGACGGCAGCATCAATACTGCCTCAAAGTTGAATCCCTTTTATCGGATTCCAGGAAAGAATATTCTGAGGGTCAATATTCGCATCTCTTTTTGCCGCAAACTTCATGAAATCCATAAAGTTAGGGTTTTGAGAATCCCTGAGGAAGCGAACACAGTCTTCGTTTGTACTGACTGGGAGAGCTTGGGACTGGGGATCCGAAGGGGACGAAGACCCAGTTCCAGGATCAGGGGGTACCAATTGCTCTTCGGCCAGTCTGGGGCTACTAGAGCCACTTGCCCCTGAATGTCCTGAGTTTGTCTAAGACCTTCATAAGGAGATTCACTGGAGGGAAGACGTAATCTTCTCCCAGTTGGTTCCCAGTCCAGAGCCAGGGCGTCCGTGGCCGTAAGCCAGAGGGTCCAGGTTGGGGGCTACATACACGGTAGTTTGTGGTTCGCTTGTGATGCGAAGAGATCCACCTGTAGCCCTGGGACTCTTTGAAGGATCCATTGGAACGAACTCTCGTCTAGAGACCATTCCGACTCTAGGGGTACTGATCGGGATAGGGCGTCTGCTATGACGTTTCTTACTCCAGCTATGTGGGTGGAGGAAAGATGCCAACTGAATTTGTCTGCCAGGGAGAAGATGGCTATCATGACGTGATTTAGATGACGTGACTTGGAGCCTCCTCTGTTTATGCAATGTACTACCACTGCGCTGTCCAAGACTATCTTTATGTGGGAGTACCTTGGTGGTGGGCGTAATCTTTTCAGAGTCAAGAAGACTGCCATTGCCTCCAGTACGTTTATATGGAACTGACGGAACTGGGGTGACCAAATTCCTTGCACCTTTTTGACCTGGGAGTACCCTCCCCAGCCGCTTAAGGACGCGTCTGTGTGGATGGTAATCCCTGGTGGAGGGAACTGAAGAGGGACTGACACTGACAGATTCTTGACTTTTGCCACGGCCGAAGCCGGTTTCTTTAGAATCAGAGGTACTGAGGATAGCTTGTCCCTGGACCTGACATTTGCTCGAGAGCGCCAGATCCTGGTTAGATCTTTCAGTTTGGCTTTCATTAAGATGTTCGTTACTGAAGCAAACTGGAGAGAGCCGAGGATTCTTTCCTGAGCTCTCCTCGATGCTAGTTTGTGACTTAGAAATTGCTTGACTGACTTCGCTATTTCTTTCCTTTTGGTGGATGGAATCGACAGAGTGTGTGAGGATAGATTCCATTGAATGCCTAGCCACTGAAAGTTTGACTCTGGGGTGAGTCTGGACTTGGATCTGTTTATCTTGAATCCTAGATATTCTAGGAATTGGATCACTTTCAGTGTGGCCTTGTTGCATTCTTCGACTGATGGGGCCCAGATCAACCAATCGTCGAGATACGCTACTACCATAATCCCTTGAGCTCTGAGCTGTTTGCACTACTACTTCCGCTAGCTTCGTGAACACCCTGGGTGCCACGTTGAGCCCGAACGGGACTACCTTGAAGGAGAACGTCTGGTCTCCTATCTTGATCCCAGATACGGACAAGTGTCTTGCAATAGGGATATGATAGTAGGCGTCTGTAAGATCGATAGAGGTGGTGACGGCCCCACGGGGAAGTAAGGTCCGCACCTGTGAGATCGTGAGCATCTTGAACTTGTCGCAGCGGATGCTAAGTTTAAGCGGGACAAGTCTAAGATTACCCTTCTTTTGTTTGAGCCTTTCTTTGGGACGCTGAACAAGCGACCTTGAAATTTTAATCTCTTGACTTTGACTATAGCTCCTTTCTGAAGGAGGTCCTCTGCGTACTCTGTCAATTCCTTGGAAGGAAGTTGACGGAAAGGTCTGGCTGAGGTGGGTTCGTCAACCAGCTCCAACCCAGCCCTTTTGACACTATGCTCTGAGCCCACTGGCTGAAGTTCCACCGGTGGCGAAAGTGAAACAGCCTCCCTCCTACCTGAAGTTCCTCATTGGTTCTGGTAACCCCCTCTACCTCCTCTGAAGTGCTTTCCCCTATTATAGGGGACTCCCGATCCTCTCCCACGAAAGGACCGCTTACCTCTGCCTCCCTTGTTCGAGCGGTCATACTTCTGAGAAGCATGACTCTCGAAGGCTGGATTGTAAGCTGGAGAGATGGCGTATGAGGTGGAGGGTTGAGGCTGAGGGGATATCACATAAATAGGCTGTGATTGACCTTTAGACGTGGAGGGCTGAGCTGTCTGCACTAACGGCACTGTAGGAAAACTTGTTGAGGGAAGCGCGGCTGCTTCTTTTGGTAAGGTTGGAAACGTCTAGGCTTCCTTTGTCCCTTACCTCTTGGTGTCAAGTCTTGCCTTCTCCTAGCCGTAAGACCCCAACGGTCCTTAAGGCTTTGGTTCAACCTCGTAGCCTCTGCTTGTACTTCCTTTACCATAGCCTCTGGGAAGAGATCTGCGCCCAGATGTTAGAAGAAAGTAACCTATTCGGTTCATGCCGAATGGTTGCCTCTAGCAATACATGCTTTCCTGCAATTTGTTCTAGCAGTGGCAAACTCGAACATGTCTGAACTGCACCGTTTGAGTCAGGGCTTTGGTCATAAGCTTAAAAATTGGTTCTGAACCATAAGCCATGGTTGCTACCTCAGACATAGCCATCAGGTTGATTGACCTGGCTAGTCGTGTTTTCGAGTCAAACTCCGCTTGAATAAGACTATCAAGGAGACCTGGGCAGCTTTTCACCAAACTGCTCCATAGCACAGTCAGGTTTGAGTTTGCCAGCTGTGAAAGTGTTAGGCAAGTCCTCCCATAATTCTCCAATTGACGGGAGCAACGGAGAAGTGGGGTCTGCTTCTTTCAGCTGAGGCATGGGTTCCCCTTTCTGAGCTGCTGAGATGGATCGACCTCGCTATCTTGGTAAGGAAAGGGAGCGGGGTACCTTCGTCCATCGTGAAAATGGTAAAGGGACTTTTGAATGGTTGGATCTTGGTATTCGAACAGTCCATGTCGTCTAGACATCTAAGCCATTCTCGTTGGGCCTGGTCCCGAGAATAGAGGACTGTCTCCTTTGGTACCCTGTCATCTAACCATAGCCGAAGGCGTGAGCCTAGCGTAGCCTATGAAGGGAGGCTGTAGGCCTTCCGGGTAGAACTCGAAGTCCTCTATTCTTCGAGTTCCAAACTCCGGTATGGAGATGAGACCATCTTGGAATGGGAGCATATGACGCTACTCTCCAAGGATTGTTCATGGAGAAACGCGGCAGCGAGTCATTACGGGGGAAGCCGAGATCCACTAGTGTTAGAGGTTGAGGGAGAGGCAAGAGGGGCTTCTCTTAGGCCGGCTATAATAGAATCCTGAGAAGTTATCCTATCCGACAGGCGAGATATCATATGTTCCATACTCGTCTTAAGGGAGCCTACCAAGTCGCCCACCACCTGTTGCAACAGGCCAGCATTGGTGTCCAGAGCCGGAGCTGCTGCGGAGGTGGAGGGGAGACTCTGAATAGGCACCAAAGGTAGTGGAACTGGTGATACTGCCGGGGTGCGGGATTTCTCCTTAGGCTTACTCTTTGAGGACTTTGAGCCGGAGCTAGACCCTTTAGACCTGTCTGGGCCGGGATTACGAGCCGGAGACTTACGCGAAGAAGAAGACGAGGACGTCTTCTTCGAGGACGATGACGTCTTAGTCAAGGTCATATGCTTAGACTTGATCTTAGGCCTAACCGAAGCCTCTGGAGGAGTATATAACTCATCACCGGTAAAGCCTGGGAAGGATGGTGAAGTTGCAGGGGTAGAAGAAACAGTCACTGCCCAAGGGGGACCCTTGGGTACCTGCATTACTTACCTCGACCAACAGGTCGTCTATACCTACCATATGTTCAACATTTATATCCAGGGTTGCGACATCCGTGGAGATATCCTGGTCTTGTTCAGTCAAGGAGGCCGCCAGCTGTTGTTGGATAAAGGCAATAGAGGGGTCCGCCTCTACCAGGGTCGACGTACCCAGTCGCCTTGCCTCCGGGGAAGATTAACAAAGCTAAACGCTTCTCCAGTATGTAGGGCTGACCCTTGGCGGCGTTCTTGCCAAAACCTCCGACCCAGGCCCGCAGGGTAGCCAATGCCGTATCTCTTACTGCCGGAGCCTGTAAGAGAGGATATATTTTAGATTTAAGAACCACTTAAAACTAAAACTTAGGATATAACTTAAACTAGATGCCTTAAGTTAAAGTAATGATGAAAACTTAAGAACTAAAAGAAGCGGAGCGGCATGCGGAGATGGAATACTTTACGCCTTCCAAAAAGCTGGCTCACCAGATCGTAACATATGGTACACGTCTCATGGTACCAGACCTGGATGTCCCCGTGGAGTCGCGCATGGAGCATGGGACCGGCAAACTTCGTGTCCACAGGGGTCCTGAAGTGTAGCGGAACATCCCGGATGCTCACAGTTGGTGGCCTGTAAGTGGGAAGACACATGAGTATCTTAAAGGGGTAACACTTACAGACTAAGGACAAAAGAACTCCGTTACGTGGCGGAGCTCGGAAAAATTTGGGCATAACCCCTCCCTGCATTGCCTGAATAGGCTATAATCCCGGAGAGATCCGGTAAATACTAAGGGAGGGGTGGGGATGGTTTAAGAAACTTAAGATAAACTTAAAGATAACTTAAACCTACATGCAAGTAACCGGACTAGGTCCAGTGAAGCGGAGTGTAGTAACTCAGCAATACGGTACGGTTAGTAAAGACCTATTGTATGCTCCGGTCCAACTATGGTGGACTATACCCTTCCGCTGGATATCAGGACTCCGATAGGGAGGAGCTCTAGTAAGGAGGGAAGGGCGAGATGACATACAGACTCGCGCTAACCCGGAGCGACAAGGAAGTAACGGAGGGGGGGAAGGCCAGAGCCCCCCCAACAACGTACCACCCGCCGAGCCGAGAAGCGGAGAGGTCGGAACCAGTCAGGGACTGTCGGACTCCCAGGCCCCTCCGGTGGAGGGGAAGGGGAGGCAGGCTCGGGCATGCTGGGCGAGCAGGACAGACCGACCCACCCCCGCCCGACTCTATGGGAGAGCGGGAGAGGGGGAAGGGGGGGGGACTGGCAGGCGCCTGGCTGACTCGTGATCACGTAGTGACCACGAGGCGGTAAACTGGGATACGGTAACCAGCCTAGGCCAACCAACTGATCAGAGAGAAGCTATCGGAAGCAACCAGAACTGAAAAGCGGTAGCATATATGGCCCATAGGGCGAAAACCAACTGATCAGAGAGAAGCTATGAGGAAGCGACCGAACTGATCAACGGTAGACTAGGCTCTACGAGCCAGGACCTAGGCTAGCCAGACGCCAACTAACCTAACAATAACAAAACATAAAAATATATATATAATAAAAATGAAAGAAAGAAGGTAAAATAGCAGGAGAAAAAATCCAGGAGTGTGCGACTAGCCCGAAGGCAAGTCTACCACTCAAAGCTAGTCAGGGGCCGATACTAAGAACCTGGACTAGGGTCTGGATAGAAAAAGCCTACATAAGGTGAAATACATACATGTATAACAACTTGAGTAGACGTAATAACGCGGATAATCAAAATAGAGCGTAAAATAATAAGGGATGTTTCTAGGTATGGGAGACCAAGAACGAACCCAACATGCGGCAGGACCATGCTGCCATGCTTCCAGCCCCCGAGAACGTATCTATACCTAAAAAACGGCAAATACCGTCTCGGGGACGGAAAAAACTCGCTAACCGTAAATACTGAGTACTTAACTTAGCTGCTGCAATAGCTGCACGCTCCATTATCGAAAATCCGAAGAAAGGGCACAAAATACACAGAGAGAAAAATAACACTTGTGATTCGTGCGAGCTAATGAAAAAAGGATGGGCCACTAGAGGCGCAGCAGTCGCAAGCATGGAGGTGTAGTAGTAGTACGAGCTGCTCCCTCGTGGGACGGCTCCCCTCTTGGAGGGTTTTGTAGTGGGAGATTTCTATTGGCATTTGGCTCGTGGTAGTGGTCTCACTCGCCTAGTGTTCATACCGACACCCTCCTAGAGGGTGAGCGAGTCAGTCATACTGACCTTTTTCTTTATTTTATTTATTCTCTGGTATGTGTTAGTACATTTACCCTAGAAATAATAGATTAAAGGATATTTCGCGCAAGCGACACGAGCTGAGCCCAGAAATCCCTTTTTTATGCCCATTCTGCTATTGAACTACTGGAGGCATAAGGCAATCGTCGCTTCTTGTTTTTTATCTAGGCTAAAAAGTGTCACAAATTTTCAATACCTCAAGACCATTATTAATGGATGGCATGGCATCGTGGAAGGAAGCACAGGATGTTCTCTTAATATTATCTCTTCACCTTTTAAGTAACGTGCTGAGTTTGGAGAGCCAGGGGGTACAGTGTACCTGGAGCACCCGCCACCCTCAGTGGTTGGGTATTGACTTTATTTCAGTGTAGTTTTAAGTGAAGAGCAACAAAGGTTGAGAGTTCAAATGGATGATGAATAAGACCTAGAGAAGAAACAAACTAAAAAGACGAAGAAATAGAAAGCTGAGAGAACTAAGTGATAGGATGAAGCATGACCAAAACATGTTTTGGAAAGAAAGAGCTACCGAAGTTGAAGTAGCTATGGAAATTGGCGAGAGCAGGGCTATGTTTGCAGCTTGAGATTCTTGAGGAACGCAAGCCAGAAAAAGTTTGGAGGGAGTGATGGCATGTTGGATGAAGATGGGAACTTGGTCACAGACGAAATGGAGAAAAGGAATGTTTGCAAGGTATTTTGAAAGACTCCTAAATGTTGATACTACCGGCAGGGATGAGTGCATTGCAGATTTAAACGAGGCTCTGGAGGTACAAGAAGAAGATATTAGTGCAGAAGAGGTGAAAGAGGCCTTAAAATCTGTAAAAAATGGAAAAACTGCTGGCGTGTGCGGGATACTGCAGAGATGCTAAAAGCAGGAGGACGAAGGATGATAGAGGCATTAAGAGTTGTTTTTAGCATAGTTTGGAAAACAGAGGTGGTACCAAGTGATTGGAAAAAGGCAATTATGTTACCAATATATAAAAATAATGGAAGCAAAAGGGAGTGTGGTAACTATCGGGGCATAAGTTTACTGTCAGTCCCAGGGAAGATATTCATGAGAGTAATACTTAACAGAATAAGACCTATAGTAGAAAAGAAACTTAGAGAACAGCAGTGTGGTTTTAGAAGTGGAAGGTCAACAGTGGATCAAATTTTCACCTTAAGACAGATAATTGAGAAGAGATGGGAGTATGCAAAGCCAATATTCTGTGCTTTTATAGACTTGGAGAAAGCGTATGATTCAGTATGGAGAGATGGAATGTGGAGAGTGGCAAAACATATGGTATACCACTGAAAGTGATAAGGATACTAAAGAACTGGTACCAAGGAGTGTGCAGCTGTGTACAGCTGGATGGACAGCAAAGTGACTGGTTCCCAGTTGGAAGTGGGCTAAGACAGGGATGTGTTATGTCACCCACCTTGTTTAATGTATATATTGACCATATAATGAGAAGAGTGATGGAGAATGAAAACAGAGGGGCTAGTATTGGTGGAGAAGTTTTTATGGATTTGGACTTTGCTGATGATGTTGCGTTGATTGCTGATACGTGGCTGGTGCTGGTAAGTATGGTAATGAGGATGGAGGCAGAGACAGAATTTTGGCTTGAACATCAGCACAAAGAAGAGCGAGATCATGGTTGTGAGTAAGGATGATGATTGGGTGCACATGGAGGATATGACAATCAGAGGACAGGAACTCAAGCAAGTTGAGAAGTTTGTTTACTTGGGAAGTGTGGTAACAGCAGACGGGAGGCAAATTGAAGATATACAAAGAAGAAAACTAGGAGCAGCAAGAGCTTTCAAGGTTCTGAGAAAAAACATTTGGTCAAGGCATGAAATCAGCTTGAGAACTAAGAGAGAATATTCAATGCAGTAGTACTACCAGTCCTGATGTATGGCTCGTCCACCTGGGCACTGACCAGAACAGAGGAGAAAAGGTTGGATGCTTTTGAGATGAAGCTGCTGAAAAGGATACTTGGCATTAAGTGGGATGATTATGTTAGAAATGAAGACATCAGGGTGAGATTGAGGCAAAGGCCAGTCAGTACCAGGTTGAAGAGAGGAAGGCTGAAATGGTTTGGACATGTTGAGAGAATGGATGGGAATAGAGACCCAATGAGAGCACTGAGAGCAGTACAAATAGGAAGAAGACCGCTGGGTAGACCAAGAACGAGGTGGATAGACATAATTGTCAGCAATCTTTAGGATGAAATCCAAAACTTAGAGGAAGCAAGGGAAATGGCTCGGGATAGAGACAGATGGAGAGGAACTGTATCAGCCTTATGCCACTGGCCAGTGGCGGGAAGATAAAGTAAGTAAAGTAAGTAGTTGTCAGTGTTTTCTGGTTGTTTTATTCTGGTGCTGCACCCAGGGCAAGGGAGAGCACCTATCATACTTTGCTAGCCATAGGAGCATTCTCCTCGCCACAAAGTTTCCCCTAAGTAGAAGGCAATCCTTGGCTCTACCGCCTCACCATTACGAGTTAAGATGAGCACCAACCAGAGGCAGTATTCATTTGCATAGCTTTCTTAACTGATAGGAACAACAAGCATTGTTTTTTCAATGCCAGCAACTTTTCTAAAATTCATTACATGACTTAAATGCTTTTGGGGTAGAATATGTCCATGATCCCACCTCCTTTTAATGTGGAATCAGCTGTATAATTACTGGGTAAGTCTCATACAATGATATTTTTATATTGAAATAAGGTTTTGTATATACTAACCCAGTAATTATGTATATGATCAGAGCCCACCCGCCTCCCTTCTGATGGACATTATGCATAAAACAGAATAAAGTGCTTAGCTAAGTTGTTCCAACTACGTATTTCTGTTGGGAGACTGCATTGTATACCTACACTGAGCAATCGAAGCACTGCCTGCGAAATTTTAATTCGGCTGTTGTACATGGAAATTAATAGCTATTTAATTACTGGGTAAGTACAGTGGACTCCATATTCGCACTCTCTCATAATCACAGATTTCTCTCGGGAACCTATGCCCCATTATTTACTGAAAATTTGCATATTCGAGGTATATTGGAACATATACCCCCTTATTTGTGGAAAATTTCCCTATATGTGGTATTTTTCTGAGAAATATCCACAATTTTTTTTTTATCAATTCTATTATAAAATGCACTTTTTGTGATAAAACTATTAAAAAAATCCAGGGACAAACATTTTAAGAGGGTTTTTCTTGAGTTTTAACTAATAAAATAGGCTGGTTTAAGCGTTTTCATTCGGATTTCAACTCTTCGTGGGTTCATCCCCTGCAAATATGGGCGGAACACTTATATACAAAACCTTATTTTATAATTAAAATACGTTTAAATATTTGTTGTGAAGGAAGCACCATAAAACTGGATCGCCAATAACCAGAGACTGCCTGTATTTATATTTTATTTTTCTCAACTAGTTGTGTATGCAGTTATCCACTTGAAATGTGTGCATAGTACATATAAGGCTGTTTAAGGGTAAGGGTTTATTTTGTTTCACATAAAGAGTATTTTCATGATCATCTTGAAATTAGGGATGTTACTAATACATAAGTGCAGCTTGTTAATTAAAAGATACTGTATTGTACAGGTATATATGTTGTTAAACACTTGATACCAGCAATAATAGATTGTTTTTCTTTCCACAGAAACTTCGTTATAAGAATGAATTGTGTGATGTTGTTATTGTAAGCAGTGATGGACAACAGACTCTTGCACACAGCTGTATTTTAGCATGTCATTCTTCAGTTTTAGCTGCTGTTCTTCAGAGTAGATTGACTGCAGAGCATGACTGGTCAGTACTAAGGCCATTAGTTATCAACATTGGTGAAGTTTCAGTAAAGAATTCAGTCAGTGAAGGTAAGATTTTTTCATCTTTTCATAAGTATTAGTAGTTTAGTCACATTATTAATTTTTTCTCTATTTTTCACTCATCTCTTAAATTATTTACATAGCTAAATCACAGCTAAAATATTTGGTAAATATTTATGATGTAGACAAATTCTTTTTAATGGTATTATAGTTAAAGGTTTGTCAAGAAACGGAATTGAACTTTTTCCTGTTTATTTTACGCCAAAATTGACTCTTTCACTATTTGAACACAAACCCTTTGGTCTTTACATTGTGATTTTCTCCTGCTCTAGCTGGAAACTGATTTTAAAAAATTAAAACGTAATGTGATCAAGGTAAGGCGTAGTACGTAATTACATAGCATCATCCTGTGGGATCAGCGATTTGGTGGATCCTCATCTCACTCGTCCCAAAGGATCCTGTGATGCATCAGTGTTCTCCTTGATAGACTTTAGTGTGGATGTGCCTTGCTCATCTCCACAAAAGTCGGTTGTGTCTTTTCCTACCATTTCATTTGCAGTTGGTTCTATATTTTTTTTGAGTGGTGTATATTGTGCCTTTTTATGTATGTTTGCTTATATATCATGCAAACCCATTATTTATCCATGCCCAGTGCTAGGAAGCAGAGGAAGTGTCCTGGTATAGCTTAACAACCTTTGCTTCCATTGCCTAGCCTCCTTTGAAACTGACCCTCATGTAACTTGTAGTAGGTATAGACTTCATGTTTGCAATGTAAGTAGTAGTGGAGGAGATTCAAGTCAAAGAAGTACAAGAGGAAGGGCGTTGCTCAGCCGTGGGAAAGTTTTGGCCCGTTGATGGTGACAGACGACACCATTCCTTCTTGTTTCTTCTCTCCTTATCTGAATCGTCTTTCTGCTGCTCCTTCCTTGGAACAATTTAACCCCTCCCGTTGTCTGTTGCCTCATCAGTAGATGTTTCTGAGAGGAGTTCAGGAGATGTAATTGTTGATTTGGTTGCTCCTGAGGGGGTTAGGGAAGACCCTCCCCCATGTAAAGAAAACAAGAGTGTTTTTGTGATTTAGTTCCAGGTGCGGATGTAGATGTCACTACTTCCAAGAGTACTTTAAGCCTTTTGGAGAACCTTGGTTGGGGAAGCCTCCTTTCACACCTTATGGTCTCCCATCTCGCCCCCTTCAACTGCTGGGAATGTTTTGTCTTCTGTGTTGATGGCGTCTACACTTATGGTTTCTGCAACTATCTCTGTGACGATTGCTTGTGTGTGTACCCTTATGTCTACTGAAGTCTGTGAACCCCCTCATCCTATGATGTTCCACGTACGGCCATTCTGTCCCTGCTTCATGCAACCAGTCCTGCATTGTCTACTGCTTTAACTCTTCAGATTACTGGAGAGAGTTGCAATCCTGGAAGAGGTTGATCGTTCCATTTTTACGATGCATCAAAAGAAACGTCATAGATCTCCTCTAAATTCTCAGGATTCATCATCCTTTTCATTTTGTGTGGTTCTGAGAAGACAAAAGAAAAAAGAATTTGCAGTTTCCCCTTGTAAAAAGATTTGCTATCTCCACATGGATTTGCTCTGCCTCTCCTGCTTCTATGACTGAGCAACATGGCTGCTCAATCATGGCTGTAACTCCTGCTCATTGTGAAGTTACGGAATCTGGTATTACAGTCGACCCCCTTGGACTCACTATTCACAGATATGCCTATTCGCAGATTTTTCTGTGGAACATGCAGTGGACCCCCCATGTTTGTGGGGGATGCTTACCAGACCCCCACAAATACTTAGAACCCCCTATAAAAATGTTTATAACTGCCTATCTTGAAAGTTCAAATACCAAATGTATATCTTAAATAATATCCTACTTCATATATATACCTTAAATTACTATCCTATTACTGTATTAATCTTTGAAATTATATTATTAACCCTTAAACGCCGAAGTAGTATTTTAAAAATCGGCTCCCGTATGCCGGCGGCGTTCGCGAGTGAGCGGCGAAGCGGAAAAAATGTTTTTTTCAAAAAATCACAGCATGCTTAGTTTTCAAGATTAAGAGTTCATTTTTGGCTCCTTTTTTTGTCATTGCCTGGAGTTTAGTATGCAACCATCAGAAATGAAAAAAAATATCATATCATATATAAATATTGGGATATATGACAGCGTGAAAAAAAATTTCATATATAATTGTATACAAATCGTGCTGTGGACAAAACGGTTAAAGCTAACGAGTTAATTTTTTTCGTTGTATTGTACACTAAATTGCAATCATTTTGGTATATAACACATTGTAAAATGATCAAGGCAACACAGAAAAAATATTATCACAAAATGATGCATGAATTCGTAATGCGCGGACATAAAAAAAAAGCTGTTTTCTAAAATTCACCATAAATCGAAATATTGTGCTAGAGACTTCCCGTTTGTTGCAAAATGAAGCTAATTGATTGAATATTACTAGACTGTAAGTGTTGTAGCTTACAATTGCAGTTTTCGACCATTTCAGTTGAGTTAAAGTTGACTGAAGGACAAATTTTTTCCACTTATCGTTATTTATGTGAAAATATTTCAAAACTGATAAAAGCTACAACCATAGGTTGTTTTTCGTTGTATTCTACACGAAATTGTGCCCATTTTCATATATAAAACTTTATGTAACGGCCAATTTAAAATGGTGCAAACGTTACGACAATAGGACGAAAAAAATTTATGATTTTTTTTGGAAGAGTTACCGCGCGGACGTAAGGAAAAAGTTTATTTCATAAATTCACCATAAATCGAAATATTGTGCTAGAGACTTCCAATTTGTTGCAAAATAAAGGTAAATGAGTGAATATTACTAGAATGTAATAGTTTTAGCTTACAATTGTGTTTTTGACCATTTTGGTCGAGTCAAAGTTGACCAAAGGTTGAAATTTTGGCACTTATCGTTATTTATATGAAAATGTTTCAAAACTGATAAAAGTTACAACCATGAATTGTTTGTTGTTGTATTTTACATGTAATTGCGCACATTTTCATATATAAAACTTTATGTAACGGCTAATTTAAAATGGTGCAAACATTACGACAATCGGACGAAAAAATTTCTGATTTTTTTTCGGAAGAGTTACCGCGTAGACGTAAGGAAAATATTTTGTTTTTTCATAAATTTACCATAAATCGAAATATTGTGCTAGAGACTTCCAATTTATTGCAAAATAAAGGTAACTGATTGAATATTACTAGAATGTAATAGTTTTAGCTTTCAATTGCGTTTTTTTACTATTTTGTTCGAGTCAAAGTTGACCGAAGGTTGATATTTTAGCACTTATCGTTATTTATATGAAAATATTTCAAAACTGATAAAAGCTATAACCATGGGTTGTTTTTTGTTGTATTCTACATGAAATTGCGCACATTTCCATATGTAAAAATTTATGTAACGGGTAATTTAAAATGGTGCAAACATTACGACAATCGGACGAAAAAATTTATGATACTTTCGGAAGAGTTACCGCGCGGACGTAGGGAAAAAATATTTTTCATAAATTCACCATAAATCGAAATATTGTGCTAGAGACTTCCAATTTATTGCCAAATGAAGGTAAATGATTGAATATTACTAGAATATATGAGTTTTAGCTTACAATTGCGTTTTTCGACCATTTCGGTAGAGTCAAAGTTGACCGAAGGTTGAAATTTTGTCACATCGTTATTTATATGAAAATATGTCAAAACTGATAAAATCTACAACCATGAGTTGTTTTTTGTTTTATTCTACATGAAATCGCACACATTTCCATATATAATACTCCATGTAACGGCTAATATAAAATGGTGCAAAAATTATGTCTAACGTGACAAAATAATTTCTGAGATGTGTTGCTGATACTTTTTAGTGCGAGAAGAAAGAAATTCGCGCTTGCGCGCCTGGATAACGATTGTAAACAAAACAACGCCTTGATCCGTGAGCTCCCAGCATCCCCCAAGGCGCGTGATTCAAAAGTTTTCGCCTAGTAGGCCTATAACTATTTTTCCACGAATTTTTAAAAAAACTTTTTTTATATTGACGTACCATACGTCCAATCGGCACCCAACAGACAATTTATATCGACGTTTAATACGTCCAATCGGCGTTAAAGGGTTAATATAATTTCAAAGTCATCTTAAACATTTTACATACAGCCAATGTGAGAGAGTCAAACCTCGGTTTTCGTACGCCTCTCTTTTCGGCTGTTTCGGTTTTCGTAGACTTTTTTCGACGAAATTTTGACTCTGTTATTGTACATTTCCTCAGTTTTCATACACTGGAAAATGCTCCATATGAGGCCCATCATGTGACCGGGCCCCATATCAAGCGTCTAAACAAAGCATTCCTCCTTCTCTCTTGACCCATTCTAGCTTTGTTTCTTGCTGAACAACCATCTTTGCACTTGTAGTCTGCATCACTGCACGATTTGTTGTGTTTTGTGCTAATTGTGCTGTAAAAACTCATTGCAAAGTAGCTATCATAGGGCCAAAGAAAGCTGCAAGTGCCACCCCTTTGGTAAAAAAGACCAGGAATATGATTGAATTTAAGAACGAACTTGTAGCTAAGTATGTGATGCATGTGTAGCTAATCTCATTAGGATGTACGGCAAGTCAGTATTGATGATCAGCTCTGTCTTAGCAAAGAAACATGAAATCAAGGCAGCTGATGTTGTGAAAGGGGTCACATCATTAACAAAACACAGATCGCAACAGTGGAAGATGTGGCAAAGCTTCTGTTGGTGTGGATCAATGAAAAACAATTAGTGTGTCTGAAGCAATCATTTGTGAGAAGGCTAGGAAGCTACATGCTTATTTAAGTAGGAAAATGCCAACACCTAGTGATGCTCTTGGTGATTTTAAGGCCAGCAGAGGCTTGTTTGTAAAATTTGGAAAGCCTATGGGCATCCACAGTGTCATACGGCATGGGGAGGTTGCGAGCTCAGTTAAACATGCAGCTGAAGAATTTGTTGGTGAATTCAAAAAATATCTTGAGGCTGAAGGATTCCTCCCACAACAGGTCTTCAATTGTGATGAGACAGGCCCGTTTTAGAAAAAAAATGCCAAAACATACCTACTTCATGCAGGAGGAAAGTTCATTGCCAGGGCACAAGCCAATGAAGGATAGGCTAACACTCTTGGTCTGTGGGAATGCCAGTGGAGATTTCAAAGTGAAGCCCATACTCACTGACATACCACTCTGAAACTCCTAGTGTTTAAGAAAAATATGATAAAGAATAAATTGCCTGTGATGTGGAAGGCCAATAAAAAGGCGTGGGTCATGAGGCAAATTTTGTTGAGTGGGTAAATGAAGTGTTTGGCCCAATTGTGAAAAAATACCTCAACGAAAATCAATTGCCCCTCAACGGCCTCTTGGTAATGGGCAATGCTCCTGCACATTCTCCTGGCTTGGAAGACCAGTTGTTGGATGAATTTAAATTCATCACCGTGAAGTTCTTGCTGCCTATTACCACTCCAATCATCCAGCCCATGGACCAGCAAATTGAACTTCAAGAAACAGTACACAAAGGCACTTTCAAAGGTGCTTTGAAGTGACCTTAGACACTGAATTGACCCTAAGAGAGTTCTCAAAGGATCACTTCAATATCATTAATTGCTTAAGTCTTATACATAAGGCTTGGCAGGGAGTGACTTCCAGGACAATGAACTCTGCTTGGAGAAAATTGTGGCCAGAGTGTTACCTTGAGAAGGATTTCGAAGGGTTCAAGGCTGACCCCGGCGACCCTACACCTGTTGTGGAGTCTATTGTGTGTCTGTGGAAGTCCATGGGATTGGATGTGAGTGGCAAGGATGTGGAAGAGTTATTGGATGCCCACAGGGAAGAGCTAACCACTGAGGAGCTGCAAGACCTTCAGCAGGTACAGCAATAGATGGCAGATGAGGAATCTGAGAAGGATGAGGAAGAGAGATGGGATACTGTGCTTAGTTGAATGATTAAAGAAATGTTTGCAAAGTGGAGTGATATAAAAAATTTTGTTGAGACATCATCCTAACAAAGACGTTGCAATCTGTGTCTCTAACATGTTTAATGACAATGCTGTGTACCATTTCAGGAGAAGAGACAGAAACAAATGTCTCTTGACAGTTTTGTTATTCAGCAGGGGTCCAATGTCAAGCTGGTCCTAGTGCCAGTAAAAAGAGAAGTCGGGAAGTAACCTCAGACACTGCCACTAAAAAAAGTAGAGAAGTAACCCCAGATAGGTTCATGATACCTGAAATCCTACTGGAGAGGGATTCCTCTTCCAAACAGTAACCCCTCCTCCCTCTACCTTCCTCAGTCTTCCATACACTAATAAGTGTCTTCCATAACTGTAAGAGTGATGTTAAACGTTCATTATTCATTTATATTTATTTTTAATTGTTTTCTGTATGTAAAACTGTGTTTATTCTCCATAAAATGTATTTTTTGTTGATATTTTTGGCAGTCTGGAATACTTTAATACTATTTACATTATTACTTATGGGAATTATGGTTTCGGTTTTCGCACGTTTTGGATATCGTTGGAGGTTCCTGAACAGATCTTACTAATTCATTATCCCCTCGATGTTTGGACCACCTTACAGTGGTGAGGGGGTAGGTGGACCCTGTAACTATTCCCGGGTCCATGCCAAGAGCCCCCGATCTAATTTTAACTCACTTCTTCAGCTAATTTCGTAACTTTCTTCCACATTTCTGTCCAGCTTCTTTGACTATATTTTTATACAGGCAGTCCCTGGTTACCGGCGATTTGGTTTAATGTCTAGTGCCATAAAATTGGCAATTTATGGCGTCATAACGGGACGAGTTCCAGTTATTGGCGCCATAAGGGTTCTTATGGCATGCCGTAAGGGTGCTTATGGCGCGCCATAAGGGGTACATATGGTGCCGATAACTAGTTATCAGTACCATTATGGCGCCATAAATCACTGAATTTCGGTTAATGGCGATTTTCGCTTTTCGGCACACCCCCTGGAACAGAACCCCTGCCGGTCACTGGGGACTGCAGTGTGATTTCAGGTTCCGTATGTTGCAAATTTAGTTTTTTATTTTAGTGTTAAATGGCTTGGAAATTTCCACATCCGTTAAAATATCAGCTCCGAATAAAAGGAAAAGATATAAAAACTGGGATTGTGGTTCATGTCTGAAGCTAAGAGTGGGAGCTGTGGTAGCCTTGTCAGCTACCTTTTAACATTTGGACTGAGAGGTTTCAATATTGTAGCCATTTTGGTTATGATATTGATTTCTCAATGCAGAACTGTCAAGAGATGTAGCCCATGGATTCCAGGGGTGGACTATGTCTCTTACCAGGACTCTCGGCAGGTTATCAGGCTTGCCCATCATTATAGTGTGAGTGGGGATGATTGTGTTTTTAGAATATTCTCGGTTGTAGCAAGCGGGTTACCTTACACTTTAGGCCATTCCAATTATATTGATGCCAGGATAAGGAGTGGATGTTTGGGAATTAGATCTTACTGGTGGCATTAGTGGAGGAATGAACTATATGAAAGGTTATATCTTTTTAATATTGTCTGTGTTTTTTTTTTTTAATAATAATAATTAGTACTATTGGAACAAAGGAAATTTGTACCCCTGGGCCCAAAGACAAACCTGGCAAGGATGACAACTTCTAGCACGAATTATGACTGCACATCTTACTCTTCTACGAATAAGTCAGCAATTCGTCACCAAGCACTGGTGAAGTAACCAGTGTTAAAAATGTGAAAGTTTTGCATGTTTTAGACATACAGTGGTCCCCCCGTATTCGCGGGGGATGTGTACCAGACCCCCCCGTGAATAGTTAGAACCCGCGAATGTTTAGAACCCCTATGAAAACGCTAAATACAGCCTATTTTGTTAGTTAAAACTCAAGAAAAACCACTAAAAATGTTCATATTTGGTTTTTTTAATAGATTTATCACAAAAAGTTTATTTTATGATGAAATTGATCAAAAAACCCAAAATTTGTGGGTATTTCTCATAGAAAAATACCCCGAATGCGCAAATTTTCCGCGAATAATGCGAGGAAACATTCCCGAGAGAAATCCGCGAATGTGTGAGTCCGTGAATCCAGATAACGCAAATACGGGGGGCCCACTGTACCACCAGAATCTGATTATGTGACCATCTCAAGATTCATGAGTATCTTTGATTCTGTATCAGAAATTAGAATGAACTTTGTTGAAGTCCACCTGATGTGGGAAGGATGGGTTACATTTAGTAAGTACGAAGATGCCCTAAAAGCTAGTTGTAATGGTAAAGAACTGAAGATAGGTAGGTAAGTCGATAGTAATAGGAGCTCTAGTAAGAGGAGCTCTAACAGATAAAGCTCCAATAAATATGGATGTGTATATACCATCTGAATGGGAATCTGACCCATCACAGATTCAGCAGAAGTGTGTGGCTATGAATACTCCAAAACCACCTATGTGGTTGGTAGCCTCAGCCAAGGAAGAAAATTATAATTATATTGTAAATTTAGTAAGTTCCTTCAGAAGAAGGCAGGAAGTATAAAAAGTGGAGACATATCAAGGTTTGGTAAATCTTCAGTTCTCAACCATGCAAAATAAAAAACTCAGTCCCACATGATATCTTAGATGAAATTTCATCCAAATATGGCAAGAGAAATAAATCTCCACCTGAATTTCAGTTATGGCATGGGAGTAATCTTTGATAAAGATTGATACCAATTCCCTTAAAGTGAAATTTTGGACATGATCCACCTTCAGTATGGAAGGCAAAAATAATCAATGTTACATGCATGATCTTAACATTTGAAGACTCCAATGTTCCAGACCATGTGATTTTTTTAAAACGAAAGGGTATGAGTAACACCCTTCCACCCAAAACTGATTCAATGTTTCAATTGTTTTAAGTTTGGTCATTCTTCAAGAATATGTAAAAAATGAGAGGACACATATTAATTGCTCTGTTTTGAACATGGCATTTGTTCTGCTACACCAAAATGTAGCAACTGTCAGTTGGATCATAAAGTCAATGACAAAAGTTGCGAAGTATATCAGTACGAACAATCTGCAATAAAGCAAACACTGAACACTTAAGTATTGGTTATGCTAAAAGACTAATTGGGAAAAGAAAGTTATGCTATAGCTTTAAACTCTAGACCCTTTAATAGCACAAGGGGTCTAGTGGTAGCACCTCCTTCTGTTGTAGGTGCCTCATCCTCAGTGGTAGTGGCCCAGCCATCTGGGTCAGGTGCCTGCCCTGTGAAGGAATGTGCACATTCCTCAAAGGAAAATAAGATGGCCCTTGAGAGGAGGGAGTCTTTATCTAATGATGAGACCCTTTCTTCTCCTACCCAGAAGCTGTCACAGGCAGAGTACCTGCCTGACCTAATGGAGTCGGAAAAGATATGCAACTTTCAAAGAGAGGAAGAGCCCCATCACTGTCTCCCCATCTACTCCTATGAGGGTGGTCTTTAAAATAAATATGAGATATTAAATACCCTTGAATAATCTGCTCAAAAAACAAAAACTACTGAAATGCAACATACAAGCAAAGTTTGTAAACTGTTAGAATCAAAACATAGTTCCTGTAGTTCAGAGGCAGTAACCATTTCTGAACTACAAGAAAACTGAAATCATAATACAGTAGTACCTCGAGATACGAAATTAATCCGTTCCGAGGCGGCCTTCGTATCATGAGCTTTTCGTATCTTGAACCGCATTTTATATGTAAAATGGCTAATCCATTCTAAGCCCTCCAAAAATGCCCCAGTAAATTTCATAATACATAAAGGTAAATTGACCTATAAATAATGAAATACTACAACAATTTGGACCATTCAATTCCTAACGTAATACGTAATGCTAATATGTACTACATAGTGTACCTGTAAAGTGTATAATTCCTAACTTAATACATAATGCTAATATGTACTACATAGTACCTGTAAATAAAGTGTATTAGTGTACATGGTATACAAAAAATACTGTACATATATACATACGTATGTAGTAAAATGTGGAAGCTTACCTTTCGAGTGAGGCTATCTCTGAAAGTGGCGACAGAGGAGGAGGATAAACAGCAGATATGTACGTACACTTAACTTTACGAAACACATAAACAAATGTAAGGAAAACTTAAACTAAACTTTACGAAACACATTAAGAAAACTGTAACACTTAACTTTACAAAAAACTTAAAATTAAATTTTTTTTTTTTTGTCTGATTTTTACATATTTTATTTTTTACTTTTTTATACTTTACATTTTTTTTTTTTTTTAATACAAAATTTCAACTTCTTCACCACTTTCAACTTTCTGTTTTTAGTATCACTTGATTTTTCCTTTTTGCTTACTACCCCTACTAAAGGCCTCTTTAAAAAATAACTATCCAAGGAAGATTGCTTCTGCCTACTTTTGACAATGTTCCTGAAATGACTCAGGCAAACGTCATCGAACTGTGCAAGCATACGACCTGTGTAAGCCTTTTCAGGGTGTCTCTTTTCTATGAATGATTGCACCTTATGAAAAGCAGCTAGAGCATCCTTAATTTCTGCTGTTGTCATAGAGTCGTCGTCCTCCTCGCTGTGCTAGAGAACTCCTCTTGAACGACGTTATGTTACATGGTCTCCAACTCCTTCAGGTCATCCGTCGTAAGCTCCTCTTGGTGCTCCTTGAGAAGGTCCTTGATGTCGTCCTCGTCGACGACCAGCCCCATGGACTTGCCGAGTGCAACGATCTCGTCAAGATCTGGTTGTGAAACAGTAGTCAACTGTTCCTGAATCTGCAGCACCAGCTTTGCCCACGTAGAATCCCTCGAAGTCTCGGGCGGATACGGCATTAGGTCAGAGTTTCCTCCACAAAGAATTCAAGGTTCGCCTCGAAACCTCCTGCCAAGCTTGGTCGATGAGTTGGATGCATATGACGATGTCGTAATGCTCCTTCCAAAATTGACGCAAGGTGAGGTTTGTGGTATCGGTGATGGTATACAGCTTCTTGAAATTCGATATCACTTGCTGGTCCATGGGCTAGAGGAGATGGGTGGTGTTAGGTGGAAGATAAAGAACCTTGATGAAGTAATACTCCGCTAGGATATCTTCCTTGAGGCCAGGAGGGTGAGAAGGGGCATTGTCCAACACCAGCAGGCATTTCAGAGGGAGGCACTTCTCTTCCAAGAATTTCTTCACTGTCGGGCCGAAACACAGATTTACCCACTCGGTGAATAAAAGCCTCGTTACCCAGGCTTTCGCATTAGCCCTTCACATCACTGGAAGCTTCTCCTTAAGCATTTTGTGGGCCTTGAAGGCTCAAGGAGTCTCCGAATGATAGACAAGTAGGGGCTTCACCTTGCAATCCCAACTGGCGTTGGAACGAAGTGCAAGCGTAAGCCTGTCTTTCATAGGCTTGTGCCTGGGTAGCTTCTTCTCTTCCTGCGTGATGTACGTCCAACGAGGCATTTTTTTCCAAAAAAGACCAGTCTCATCACAGTTGAAGACTTGCTGAGAACTGTAGCCTTCCTTGATCATCATCTCGTCGAACGTCTTTTTAAAGGCTTCGGCCGCTTTTGTGTCCGAGCTGGCCGCCTCCCCATGCCGCACCACCGAATGGATGCCAGTCCGTTTACGGAATTTCTCGAGCCACTCATGCGAAGCCTTGAAGTCTGGGGTTGGCATTGATGTCCCTTCTTCTCTGTCGTCTTCGGCCTGGGCAATCAAATCGCCGAAAATAGCGGTGGCCTTTTGGCAGATTGCCGTCTCCGTTACCGTATTGCCAGCGATTTCATCTTTTATCCAGACAAGAAGAAGCCTTTCCATTTCATCATGCACATGGGTCCTCTTGCTGGACAAAATAGTGATGCCCTTGAAAGGTGTAGCTGCTTTGATAACATCCTTCTGCTTAAGGATGGTGCCTATTGTCAACAGATTTCGGCCGTATTCCTTGGCGATCACACTCAATCGCATACCAGCTTCATACTTCTTGGTAATCTTCATCTTCGTCTCCAAAGAGAGCATCCTCTTCTTTCTGTGAATTTCAAGTTTCTTGGGACCCATGACTACGTATACTATACTGTACGTAATTATGTTATGTAGTACGTATACGTATGTAGTAAAGTTCTCACACAACATGACAAAGTATACTACAACGAAATCACTAACGAATTTACGTTAATAAACGAAATCGTTAGAATGAACAAATACCGTGTGCTTACGATACCGATGATGCCGTGCAGTGGCCAAAGAAGCACGCTGCTACGTAGATGCTGACCAATGGGAGAGAAGGATCTCATGGCAGTGACTAGCATCAGGAACCAATGGGAGAGCAGGAGGATGGTGGCGAATCTACTCAGTTGGCGGCGCGCAAGTTTCAAAATTGTTATCGGTGGTCCGGGCAAATCTCCGACTTTACAGCAACAACCTTTCGTATCTTGAGCAATTTTCGTATGTAGAGCCGTAAAACTTTTTGTATTTGCTTTCGTATATCGAGTTTTTTGTAAGTTGAGCCTTTCGTATCTCGAGGTACCACTGTATTGAGGTTGAGATTCATCCACAAATAACAAAGACAAATTTGAAAAAAGGAAAGAGTACTAGCACTAAACCCAATATCTTTAGACCTTCACTACTTAACAGTGACTCAGCTAATGGTATCATAAATCAGTGAGTATTAATGGGAAGGCCTTTCATAAAGTCTTCATGAAAATAAGTTTTAGATTTCATATCCATAATGCAGTGGAATTGATAGGGTCTAAGAGCAAAATATGAAGAACTTGAATTACTGATACATGATTTTCCCAATAGTTTTACGTCTACAGGAGAGTAAACTGAACCAAAATACTCCTTGCACCAGAGAGTATCTTAGTTATAGGACTTCACTTAATCCACAGGTAGGATGTCATGGTGGTAGTCTTATATATGTTAGTTCTGACATTCCTCAAATAACTGTCAACTTATAAACTCCTCTATAAGCAGTTGCAGTGCAAGTTGATCTTGGTAGTAGAAAATATACTATATGTTCCATTTATATTCCTCCTAATGATCATTTGAATGAGGAAGATATGAAATGTCTTATTCAACAATTACCACAACCTTGCCTCATACTCGGAGACACTAACAGTAGACACCCATTCTGGGGTGATGTAGTAGCGAATGCCAAAGGTAACACCATAGCATCACTTATAGAAAATGAAGTTAAAAGCATTTTAGGGCTATATATACTGAAGAGTAACAGTTGTAAAAGGTTACTAATCTAAGATGTCTTAGGATGCTCTGGGATGATGGTTTGGGATGTATTGTTGTTTGAAATAATCTTAAATTGTTTTAGTATGATACTTTAAGGTAGTATATTTTTGTTTAAACTATCAAATTAAGCAGTGAAATGTTAAAATGACAGTTATAAGCATTTTAGTTTATTGGGTATTGGGTATTTAGCAGTTATAAGCCAGTTATAAGCATTTTTAGGGGGATTTTTGCATTTCTGCAGATTTTGCATTTCCACGGCAGGTTCTGGAACCTATTCCCACACAAAAGTGGTGGAGCACTGTATATTAAAAACATGCATTTATATAATCACAAGTAGTATACAGAATTATGTTAGTGTGTGAAGTCAATTAACCCTCTTATGCCGATTGGACGTATTAAACGTCGTGTCAAAATGTCTCCTGTATGCCGATTGGACGTATCATACGTCGGCTCAAAAAAGTTTTTTTAAAAATTCGCGGAAAAATACTTATAGGCCTACCAGCCGAAAACTTTTGTATCACGCGCCTTGGGGGATGCTGGGAGTTCACGGATCAAGGCGTTGTTTTGTTTACAATCGCTACGCAGGCGCGCAAGCGCGAATTTCTTTCTTATCGCACTAAAAAGTATCAGTGACACATCTCGGAAATTATTTTGTCACTTTGACTTAATTTTTGTACCATTTTAAATTATCCTTTACATGAAGTATTATATATGAAAATGTGCGCAATTTCATGTAAAATACAACAAAAAAATACTCATGATTGTAGCTTTTATCAGTTTTAAAATATTTTCATATAAATAACGATAAGTGCAAAAATTTCAACCTTCGGTCAACTTTGACTCTACAGAAATGGTCGAGAAATGCAATTGTAAGCTAAAATTCTTATATTATAATAATATTCAATCATTTGCCTTCATTTTGCAACAAATTGGACGTCTCTAGCACAATATTTCGATTTATGGTTAATTTATGAAAAAACTTTTTCCTCACGTTCGTGTGATAACTCTTCCGGTAAATTTTTTCGTGCGATTGTCCTAATGTTTGCACCCTTTTAAATTTGCCGTTACATAAAGTTTTATATATGGAAATGTGCACAATTTCATGCACAATACAACAAAAAACAACCCATGGTTGTAGCTTTTATCAGTTTCGAAATATTTTCATATAAATAACGTTAAGTGCAAAAATTTCAACTTTCGGTCAACTTTGACTCTACCGAAATGGTCGAAAAACGCAATTGTAAGCTAAAACTCTTATATTTTAGTAATATTCAATCATTTACCTTCATTTTGCAACGACTTGTAAGTCTCTAGCACAATATTTCGATTTATGGTGAATTTATGAACAAAAAAAAAAAAAAACATTTTCCTTACGTTCGCGCGGTAGCCTTCCGAAAAAAAGAAAAAATCAGAATTTTTTTGTGCGATTGTCGAAATGTTTGCACCATTTAAAATTAGCCTTACATAAAGTTTTTATATAATATGAAAATGTGCCGCAATTTCATGTAGAATACAACTAAAAATGACTGAAGGTTGTAGCTTTTTTTCTTTTTTCGAAATATTTGCATATAAATCACGATAAATGAAAAAAAAACCACGAAAAAAAAACCGTTCGGTCAAATTTGACTCTACCGAAATAGTTGAAAAACGCAATTGTAAGCTAAAACTCTTATGGCCTAGTAATATTCCGTCATTTTTCTTCATTTTGAAACAAATTTGAAGTCTCTAAAACAATATTGTGATTTATGGTGAATTTTTGAAAATATATTTACCTTCACTCCGCGCGCCGATTCGCGGCTGCAAGTCTCCGAAATACGTACATCGCATTATCCTAATATTTGCTCCTTTTCATATTAGCCTTTTTATAGAGTTTCATATATCAAAATGTGCGCAAATTCATGAAGAATACAATAAAAAATAATTGAAGGTTGTAGCTTTTTCCATCTCCGAAATATGTGCATATAAAAATATATATATAAAAATTTCGACATTCGGTCAAATTTAACTCGTCCGAAATGGTCGAAATCTGCAATTCTAATCTAAAACTCTTACAGTATCGTAATATTCAATCATTTGTCTTAATTTTGAAACAAATTGGAAGTCTCTAGAACAATATTTAGAATTACGGTGAATTTTTGAAAATAACATTTTTTTACGTCCGCGCGTTACGAATTCGTACATCATTTTGTGATAATATTTTTCCGGTGTTGCTTTTACTGTTTTACTATGTATTATATATCAAAAGGATTGCAATTTAGTGTACAATACAACGAAAAAAAATTAACTCGTTAGCTTTGACCGTTTTTTGCACAGCGTGATTTGAATACAATTATCTATGAATTTTTTTTTTTCGCTACCATATATCGCATTATTTACATATGATAATGATATTATTTTTCATTTCTGATGATTGCATACTAAACTTCAGGCAATGGAAAAAAAATGAGCCAGAAATGAACTCTTAATCTTCAAAACTAAGCGCGCTGTAACTAAGCGCCCTGTGATTTTTTGAAAAAATTATTTTTTCCGCTTCCGCGCTCACTCCAAACCGGCGCCGGCATACAGGAGAGGTTTTGATTTTTAGGGCTTCGGCGTAAGAGGGTTAATATTTTTATCTTTGTGCATCTAGATGCCGTTGAGCCATTATAAAAAAAAAATGCATAGTTGGTCATGCATGATAGTAGACACACTGTTATCCAGTGAGGTCTGGTTGTGATGGGCACTTTGTTCAAGAGTTTGTGTATATAGGCAGTTCCCAGGTTATTGTGGTTCTGACTTATGATGTTCCAAACTTATGGTGCTTTTTCTAATATATTCATAAAAAAATGGTTCCGGGTTATGGCTGATGTTATGAAGTTATGGTGCTGTAACTAGATTACAGCGCCGTAAGCACATAACTTGCCAGCACTATAAGGAGGTCCCTCCTATAAGGAAGGGAGGAAATTGGTTTATTACCACGGCAAAGCTTAAAAATCTTTCTTTCACGAGACTTACATAAGTTTCTCTCTCTCTCTCTCTCTCTCTCTCTCTCTCTCTCTCTCTCTCTCTCTCTCTCTCTCTCTCTCTCTCTCTCTCTCTCTCTCTCTCTTTATAAATTTTTTGTATGGTGTTCTGGGTTATGGCAATTTCCAACTTACTGTTCACAGCTGAAACAGAACCCTCACCTGGGGACTGCTTGCTTTGAAAATTATTATGGTGGGTATCTGTACTGTATTAATTAGCCATCCATTGTATATACTGATTTTTTTTTTTTGGAAAATTTTGTTGGGAACTTAGTCTCAAAACCAAAAATGTTTAAGTTATCACTAATGATTCTTGTTTCATTGAATATAGCTTTGTCAAACCTTATAGTACTTTATTAAGTTATTTATGCTTTTCTTTACAGAGTCTGAAGGAAATATAAATGTCATAGAAACATTGATAAGCCTTATGTACGGAGAAATTGTTAACATTGCTGATGTGCATGTTCCTGCGTTAAATGAGTATGCACATGTCCTTGGCTTATCTGATCAAATTTTCACGTGCCTTGATGGAACTGAAGGGAAAGATACAAAAGAAATTAAGATAGAAGAAAATATTTCCGAAGAGTGTGGGCAGACAGTGTTGGATTCATGTCACAAAAATAATTCTAATGAGTATGAGCATGTGGAAGCGTTAAGTGAAATTAATTTGGATAATCAAATATTTCCAACGTCCATATCTAAGTCACCTCAAGGAAAGCAGTCAGTTGATGATTCTGTTGCAGATTCTTTTGCAGTGAAAGATAATTCTGAAAATGTATTATCTTTTTCAATGTTGTGTTCTGAAGGACAAGAGGATGATGACAGCTGTAGTAAAGCATGGCATGATGGACATATACCTTATGATAAACATGGTGTTCAGAGTGAAAGTTGTAATATTGTTGTGTGTAAAATGGACCAAAATGACCCAGAGAAATCAGGGAGAGAGGAGATTAAGCATGGGGAAGGAAGTGGTATTTTGAATATTACTGTAAATGAACAATCACATACAAACTCCTTTAGTGGTGATAGTCAACAATTACATCAACAAAAAAGGCAAGCAAAGAAATCCTTCAATTGCTTGCTTTGTAATTCTGCTTTCCAAAAGTGTGGTGATTTAGTAAAACATGTCCAGAGTATGCAGCATTTCACTGTACAGTGTCCCCTTTGTTTTGTTCAGGTAAGTCTGATCAACCCCTTCCCTTACTATCCTGAGTATACTTATGAACAATGACCACATACCTTTTTTTAAGTCACAAGAATGCTCATTCATTGCCTTAAAAATCCCTACTTTAGATTCATTATCCTGGTTTTACTCATTCTTTATTGGATTCCCACTGTCTATCATTCCTCTCCCATTAGCTTCTAGATTGTAGTGAGTATTGTTTACTTTTATGACAGAGCTTTTGGTGTCAAATTCCCAGAGTGCTTGCCAATTCATTCTTAGTTTTATTCTCAGTATCCTCCACAGTCAAAATGAATTCAAGTGGTACCAATTTAACTTTTATTTTTCAATGACAAATTCTGTAGTGTACTTTCCCCTTTTATGAGTATAATCAATTTGGCATCTTTAATTGGAACCCCGTTTGGCCCCACATGTAATCAATTTGGCATCTTCAATTGGAACCCACATATGAACATTTGTGTGGAAGATATATTTTCTGAATCGGTTTCTAAACTGCTACCAAAATTGGGTAGTGTCATCTCCATTGACAGTTACAGATTATCTTGGTATTTTCTTATGTGTGAGCCCATATTTATTTCTGAATGTTAAATATTCATCCTTTACTGGTTTTAAATATTTTCAAGTTAGCAGGTGAATTAGTCAAATCCTCTTACAGACTGGCCATCAGTACTCATTTCTTTTAAATCTCGTGTAAGGCCTTGTTGTATGTCTTCACAGAAAATTTCTCTCTCTTGGTAGACAAATAATTTGGAGTATGTATTGGGCAAAAGCAAAAGCAGCTCAAATTTTTTTTTTTACATTGACCCTTCAGAGATGTTGTACTTTTTTAAAATCAGGATTTAGGACTGGCTTGAAGAAAGTTTCAGTGGCTCTCTTGTGTTGGAAAGAATCTCCATTATTATTCATGCACATTTAGGGTCATAATAGCTGTAATAGCTGAAGTTTTGTCTATGGGACACCTAATCAGGACAATAGCACAATCCAGCAGGTATATACTCATTCACACAGTTGAAGCTAGAACATGAATAATGTGCCGTGACGATGTGTGAGTGGGAAGGATAATTAGGACAAAGGAAGATGCTTCTAACTCATCATATTAATCATAATACAGTACATACAGACACCACCCTACTTACAAACAAGCTATGTTCCAAAAAGCCGTTTATAGAATGTTGAATTGTTTGTAAGTTGGTTACTTGACTTCGTGCCTGTTTAAGTAAAGCATGATATAAAATCAATATGTAGTACAGGGCTGTACGTTTTTTTCATCCTAAAACATAATTGTACACTTTACATACTGTACTGTATGCACAGAATAGGTGCGCAAAACAAAATTGGAAGTTATGGGCGGCAAAGGGGAGCACTTTCGGTACACAATTTTAATTTACGATCGTTTGTTTGTATCTCTGAATGTTTGTAAGTAGTGTGGTGTCTTGACTGTATACACTGAAGGGTTCAGTAGGTCATTCATCTTTAATAGTGACTATTTGGCCATTATTAAGTACACACAAGGTTTTATTTTCATGAACTAGTTTTAATAATTATGTTATCCAGCTCTACCTTCCTGTGTGATCTGAAAGTTATTTGATGACTGGAAGAGGTTGCACCCTAGTCTTTGGGATCTCCATTGCGTAGCTAATTATTGATAATCACTCTATAGCATAACATTCAGGGCTTAGTCTGTTTGCTTGAACATGTAATTAGCAATATTAAAGTAACAGCGCAATATTAAACTAACAGCATTTGGTTTTGCTTTGGCATGGCAAAGTAGTTTCTTATTGATCAGTCATTAAAAGTATGTATTACTTCTAGTACCCCAAGACTTCTAATAGATTTGAACATTTAATTTAGAAAAAATTATTTTTCAATTATTGCAGGTTAAAGAGTTTGAGGGTCAGCGTCTTCACTTTGCTCTCCATGACCAAGAATTACCCTTTTTCTGTATATACTGCGAGTTGAGGTTTCGCACTCGTGCTGCTCTTACCATGCATACGCCAAAGCATATGACTATGAAACCGTAAGTAGTTTATTGATTTTTATGTTTTTTTTATTGTTAACAAATTAGTGGTTATTTAATTGCTGAAAAGGAGAAAAAACTGTGTTATAGTAAGTTAGGGCACTAAGTGAAATTTGTAAATTATTTAGGACTATAAATAATGTTATATTGCATATATGTTTATGAATTGTAAGATAGTTTATAAAATTCATGGTGTATGAGTGGGGACCTTAGAATGGAGAAGAAGAATTTCTCCAGTTTACCGTACTCCGTAAGGGGATAGTGCCGTCAGTACACTTCACGCGGTGCGCTGTAGGCATTACTTAAGGTTCTCTGCAGCGTTCTTTTGGCTCCTAGCTGCAGCCCTCTTCATTCCTTTTATTGTACCTCCATTCATATTCTCTCTCCTCCATTTTACTTTCCACACTTTCTTGATAGTTTTCATAGTGCAGCTGGTGCAAGGTTTTCCTCTTGCTAGAATCTCAAAACCTTTTTACTTCCAATTTCCCTTTCATCACTGAATGACCTCATAGGTTCCAGTGCTTGGGCTTTGGCCTAAATTGTATGTATACTATTGCGTTCCAGTTTACTGTAGTAAGTATGTGCATAGTGTTATTTGATAAAAAGTAGATTGTTTTGTGTATCATTATTCTAAGAAGGAAAAAGTATGAAATCTTCTGTATTATGTAAGGTTATGAATTAATTTGAATTTATGGTACGTATGTGATGAATTTTATACACAAGTCCTTGACAAGTCTCCAGGAAATGGATTTCATTATTATTTACTGTACACAGATTATTTATATTTTAGCCAGGTTCTATAAGAATGTATTGAGTTTGCAGTAACTGCTTGAAGGATTATGCGACAGAATTTATATTAATGTATTGAGTTTGAAGTCACTGCTTGAGGATTATGCGACAGAATTTATATTAATGAGGTAAATGTGAATTTTGTTTAATTTTGAAAGGTTTGTGTGTAATGATTGTGGCAGAGGATTCAAGTGGCGCCATGCACTGCATGCCCATTTGCACACGCACAGTCCAACCAGTCGCTTATTATGTGACATTTGTGGTTTTTCATCCAAGTATGTTACCAGTTTCAAGGCTCATTTGCTGCAGCATTCTGGCCAGTCTTTTCCATGCCCTCATCCTGGTTGTTCCTTCTCTTCAAATCGCAAGACTCATCTCAACGACCATCTTGCAACTCATTCAAAGGTTAATCATCTTATTTTATACTGTGTGTATATATTGTTCTATTTCTTAACTCAAACTTTTTTTTTATTGATCATGCAATAGATTGAATTTGATTTCGTATTTGATAAAAACATGACTTAATTTTGTGAAAAATTGATAAAATTTTGTACTTTTTCAAACTGAAAACACTTCCGTTGATTAAAATCTTGGGTAGGTGTGAAATACCATGGTTCATGATAAGAAAGTTTTGCCTTTCTATATGGTAAATGCAATTTCTTACATTATGGAAGGTTGGTCATTATATATCCATAGAAACAGCTTTCCTGCACTTTGCCTTAGCAATCATTCCTTCAAAGAAATTAAAATATTTTCAAAATTGTTATCTACTTTTGTTCCTTTTCATGTATAGTATAATGCCACTACTAAGTTACTATTTGTATTTACTATCTCATTCAGAACTTGTAGAATATTTGCATTTATGCATTTTTTAAATTTTGTGTTCATATGAGGTGCAAACCTACCACTTTACAAAGGCTTTTCTGTGTCAGGATTTTGAAAGAAATGACAAAGTTATGACCTTTTCTCTCATTCACTAGTGTGACCAGTGAGTAATATTAGCTCTCGGGAAGAGACCCTCCAGTCACTCATGAATGTCCTCAATTTTTGTCTAATCTAATCAAGGCAACAGATTGTAATTGATTGTTAAAATATTTTACCATTTGCTAATATCCTTCATCCAAGTGATTTTTGGTACTACTGCATATTCTCATTTCTAGTTTTCTGTAAAAGCAAACTATTGAGATGTCCACACTTTTTTTTCCTGCCCTCAGATCTTAAAAGCTACTGAGGCTAGAGAGCTGTAAATTGGTTTGTTTATCGGCCACCCTCCAATCATTAAACATACCTAATTGCAGCCCTCTAGCCTCAGTAGTTTTTTATTTTATTTATGGTTAAAGTTAGTCATAATTGTGCATCTGGCACTGCTATAGGTGTCAACAACACAGGCCACAACTGGGCTGTGGCCGAAAGTTTCATGGGCAGTGGCTTAGAGTTTCTTACTACAGTGGACACTATAGAAAACTATTGCACCAAAGAAACTTCATTGCACTTTTTACCTGTTCTTTTGTTAGTGTTGTAAGGACAACATCTTTCACAATACACCATCTACATTGCCAATGTAGCACTTCCTCTTTTTGTATAATTTTGTGTAGAATTCTCCAGCCTTGCCACCAATATATAATTCATGTATGTACGCAAACTGTGCCTGTAAATATTTATGTATATGTGTTCGTAAAGAAACACAAATCTGCTGTCTGCGCTCTTGGATCTCTGCTGGCCCGACTCGGGTACTATATATCCGTCCACAGCGGTCTGTCTACCCTGTTCACCTGTAATAAAGCATCAGTACTGAGATACCTGCATCTTTGTCTAGTCCTCACAACTGATGACCTCCTGGATTGGATGGTGACATCGCAGGGTTCGGCTGCACCATCCACTATGTCCCCGGCGAGAGGAACTCCATGGCCGACACCCTGTCGAGGGTTGAGCTCAACGCCATCCACCTGGGAATCGACTATGGGCACGAGAACAGGCCATCGACCTGGAAGTGCCAGCTTACCACACGGCCCTCACCTCACTAAGGTGGGAAGACGTGCCCCTGGGCGCCTCCATCTTGACGCTCCTCTGTGACACCAGCACTAGCCGCCCCCGCCCGCTAGTTCCAGCCTCACGAAGGAAGCAGGTTTTCGACGTCATCCACGGCCTTTCCCACCCATCTACCAAATGACGACGTGACTGATGACCGAGAAGTTTGTGTGGGATATAATCAGGAAGGATTAGTGGGGATGGGTCAAGAGGTGCATTCCTTGCCAGATGAGCAAGGTCAGTTGACACCGAATCGGGCATAAGCAATTTTCTTCAGTCTAAGGCGGTGGTTCGGCCATATCCACATCGACATTGTGGGCCCCCTGCCTGGAAGAGGGGGCACCAGGTACCTCCTGACGATCATCGATCAGTCCACCAGATAGCCCGATGCAACCCTGATGATGGAAGCCACCACCAGCACTTGTGCAGAAGCCCTCTTCTCGAGCTGGATCAGCCGCTTCAGAGTGCCAGACAACATCACCGCGGACCGTCGCCCTGCTTTCCTGTCAGACCTATGGGCCACTCTGGTTCGCCTAATGGGGACAACCCTCTTCAGCATCACCACCTACAACCCTGCAGCCAATGGCATCGTGGAAAGGACCCACCACTTCCTAAAGGCCACTCTGTTGGTGCGCTGCATCGATAAGAGTTGGAGATCACAGGTGCCCTGGCTTCTACTTGACCTCCGTACTGCTCCTAAGGCCAACAGGGAGGCATCACCTGCAGAGAAAGTCTACAGAGAAACTCTAGCAGTGCCAGGTGAATTCTTCCCAACAGACACAGCTGAAGCGGACACCCCGATCATGAGACTACGGGAGATCACTGGGAAATTCACTCCCACCCGTGATGAAACCTTACCACATGTGGCCCCCACCACATGTGCGACACAGACAGGGCGTATGTCATCCTAATCCACAGACGAGAAGACTGGGTCTCCATCAACAGGCTGAAGCCTGCCTTTCTGATGGACGAGGACAACACCATGGAGGAATCTGGCAGATGGCAGACGCCCCAGAGTGCCTCCTCAGAACATGGCCTCCCCTGAAGTCTCTGAGCCACCCAAACGGGGCCACGGACACCCACAGGTGACAGTCGAATCCCCCAGGACCCGTGCCAGGGGAGGCATCCTGTCGTCCAAATCTCTGAAGGACGCAGAGACTGAGGATGGCCCAAAACAACTAGTCTCAAGGACGCGGGGTTGCCTCCTGCCCCCGATATGCTGTCTTGACTAGATGTCCTTACTTATGTATATTTTTCTTTTGTCTTCCAATTATTATTTCATAATTGTCTTGGGGGGGGGAGTATTTGTAAGGACAACGTCTTTTGCAATACCCCATGTACATTGCCAATGTAGCACTTCCTATTTTCCTATAATTTTGTAGAAAATTCTCCGGCCTTGTCGCTGATATATAATTTGTGTAAGTACGCAAACTGTGTCTGTAAATATTTATGTAAATGTGTTTGTAAAGAAACAAATTGGCTGTCTGTGCGCTCGGATCTCTGTCGGCCCGACTCGGGTACTAAGTATCCGTCCGCAGCGGTCTATGTCTACCCTGCTCACCTGTAATAAAGCATCCAGTACCAAGATACCTGCATCTTTGTGTAGTCCTCACAGTGTAGGTAGACCATCAATTTTCTGGCATCCTTGGTTTCTAGGCCATGCTGGATTTTCAAATTTGCTAAACCAGCAATGGTCCACCTCTTGTCAGCAAGTGCCTCAGTGGCATGGTTAGCTTGGTCTTGGCCTGCCAGGCCACGAGTTCGATTCTTGGGCATTCCACTGAAGCATCAGAGATGTGTACGTATTTCTGGTGATATAAGTTCACTCTCGACATGGTTCGGAAGTTACGTAAAGCCATGGGTCCCATTGCTGAATAACCACTGGTTCCATGCAATGTAAAAACACCATACAAACAAACAAACAAACCTCTTGTCAGCACTCAACAGGTGCCTAGCACTCAAAAAAAATGAAACCCACATTTCATCCATACCATTAGGTACATAACCTGTAATGGTGAAACTGTTTTAATTATAATTAATAAGCAAAATTTAACTATAAATTTATTACTGTAATTATGATAATTACGAAGGGGTGCATCTGAATAATTACCTTGTACTATACAGGCAGTCCCTGCATATCAGTGGCATTGGTAATGATGTTTCGGTTTTACAGCACTTGGCTAATGATATCATTAATCAGATTTTTGGTGCTGGCAAGTGATTTTTGCAGACGGTAAGCAGTTTATCAGTGTTGGTAGACGATTTATCAGTGTTGGTAAGTGATTTTTGGCACTGGTATGGAGTTTATTGACTCCCATCAGTGTGATGTCCAGTTATTGACAGTTTTCGGTTATCAGCGCTCGACCAGGAAAGGAACCCCCAGTTTTATCTGTGGACTATCTGTACTAGTTTTCCTGCATCTGTCTATGCCCAATACGTAGTATATGTGCAAAATCAACTGTTATTGTACTCTGTCGTTTTTACGTGACATATAACTTGGAATTTAGATAAGCTATGATTTTTGCTCAGTATTAGAGCTACATATATTGTGTGATTCAGCAAAACATTCTCTATTGATAATACTATTGCTCATTTATATTAATTCTTACGAAATCATTTTTCTTGTGATTTAACAAAAATATAAGCAAAATTAGCAAATAATTAACAATAGTACAGTGGTCCCCCTTGTATTCGTGGGGGGATGCGTACTAGACCCCCCCGCAAATAATTAGAATCCGTGAATATTTGGAACCTCCCTCTGAAAATGCCTATAAACTCCAATCCTGAACGTGGAAACAACAAAGTATCCGTTGACTGGTCTAGGGTGCTGTTAACCGGTCTAGTGCTCCAAAAGGTGTGCGGCAGCCATAGACTTTAAAATCTCTTTGTCAAAAATTGCTCGCCGTTGGCAGCCAGGAACGGAACCCCTGCTGCTAACCGAGGGCCGCCTGTAAATATATATACAGTGGACCCGCCATATTCGCATTCTCTGGATTCGCGGACTCACACATTTTGCCGATTTCTCTCGGGAACGTTTCCCCCACATTATTCGCGGAAAATTCACATATTCGCGGTATTTTTCTTTGAGAAATATAAAAAAATTCCTGTTTTTTTTTATCAATTTCATCATAAATGCACTTTTTGTGATAGAACTATTTAAAAAACCAAGTTAAAATTTTTAGATATATATATATATATATATATATATACAGGCGGTGGCCCGCGGTTAACGGCGCAATCACTCAACGGCGAATCGGTTTTACGGCGGTCGTCAAAATATTCACTAAAAAATAAGGCATTTTAAAGGTATCTTTACGGCACAAATTTCAGTTAACAGCGCCGCTAGCGCCGTTGTCTAACGAGTCCATACTTTGTGGAAATGCCGTTCAGACCATAAAGGTTATGCAAATTATATTAACAAATTTTATGGAGAAGTTTATTTACGTTAGGTAATTAGGGTAAAAGATATATGCCTCTGACGCTGT
>NC_061094.1:14975520-15008020 GCF_015104395.2 Macrobrachium nipponense | reverse complement strand
ATTCGCGGATTTTTCTCTGGACCATATCTCCCCATTATTTGCAGGGAATTCGCCTATTCGCGGGATTTTCTGACGATAAATAATCACTGATTAGTGTATTTTGATGTTATTTTCATGCCTAAATACCTTTTTATGATACAAAAATGATTTACTAATTTTAAAATATTAATATTGATCAATACTTTATTAGTAAGTTTAATAAGATTAAATGATATCACATAATAACTAATAATTATCTCTCTCTCTCTTAGAGGGATGTATGCTTTTTGTATGATAAATGATTTACTAATTTTCAAATATTAATATAAATGTAAAGAGCAATCACTTCAATAAAGAAAATACTACAGTGAATTAGTGAGATTTTAGTTTATAAATTTTAAAAATTATGTAAGAATGAAGGAAATACCAGTCTTCACGCATCTTTCTTCGAACTCCAGGTCTCTCTCTCTCTCTCTCATCTCTCTCTCTCCGTCTCTCTCTCCTCATCTCTCTCCTCTCTCTCTCTCTCTCTCTCTCTCTCTCTCTCTCAATAATAACAATAACTGTAATTACAAAATCATATGCAAAGTATTTACAAATACTACGATAATCTCTCTCTCTCTCTCTTACAGAGATGTATGTTTTTTGGGTGATAAATGATTTTACTAATTTTCAAATATCAATATTAATGTAAACAGCAATAATATGAATTCATTAAAGAAAATACTAAAGTGAATTAGCAAGACTTTAGTTTATAGATAAAAAGAATTATGTAAGAATGAAACAAAATGCATTTTACCCCGCGTCTTGTCTTTGAACTCCAAGTAGCCAAGCTGAGTTGGCTGGGGTCCAACAACTGTCAAGTCAGGAGGGGGAGTGAGTGTTGCCCTCTCAGGATCATGTAAATTCTCTCTCTCTCTCTCTCTCTCTCTCTCTCTCTCTCTCTCTCTCTCTCTCTCTCTCTCTCTCTCTCTCTCTTTTACTGAGATGAGAGAATTTCTATGGTACATGGTGTATGTTTATTAATATTTTTGCAATAAAACAATAATCGTAAATATAACTAATTTCAAAATTCATATGTGATAGTATTAAATTTAAAGAAAGTACAATAACCTAATCCTTTTTCATTTTTTTTTGTTTTTGTTTAAATAAGGATAACTCTCTCTCTCTCTCTCTCTCTCTCTCCTCTCTCCTCTCTCTCTCTCTCTCTCTCTCTCTCTCTCTCTCTCTGTTATTTGCTGTAGGTATATATTTTTTAATGTAAAATTTTTAATTTTTAAGATGACTTTGAAATGATATTAATAATATAACCTCAAAGATTAATGCAGTAATAGGTTAGTAATTTTAGGTATATTTGAAATAGGATGTTATTAAAGGTATACATTTGGTATCTGAACTTTCAAGATAGGCAGTTATAAGCATTTTTAGAAGTGGTTCTAATTATTCACAGGGTGTCTGGTACACATCCCCCGCGAATACGGGGGGAACACTGTATTTGCTAAGTAACCCTAAACTAGTTCTCTGTATGGCCCCTTTTCATCCATACTCCTCTCATGCATGGCTCATTACATCTGTTTTAGCAGTTTTCTAAATTCTGTTGTAAATGTTGTCTCCAAAAGCCTTCAGTATCATTTCAGGATACAATTCAAGTGCATTAATTGCTTGCACAAAGGCTAGCCATAAATTTAGGCCTTGAAGTTGTTTTGAATCCATGATCCATCAGTTATAATAAGAAGGTAGTGTTTGGAGACCACCTCAATATCTGAATTGATTTCATGATATAGTATGAAGGATTTAGGAGGAGCTGCAATTGTAAACAGTGGAGCTGTGAGGTAATTTTTGGAGGAAACCAGTTTAACTGTTTTTTCTTCTGAAATGAAAAATACTGTCAGGAAAATAGACTTCCCTTCAAAACCTAACTATTTATGAAAACACACTAGGACATCCTAGTAGTATATTTTTATAAAAAAGATGGTTTTGGAAGGGGAGTCTATTTTCCTGAAAGTTTTTCTAATATCGGAAGAAAAAGCAAGTTGCCAAACTGGCTTCCTTCAACTACTGCAAGAACTGCCTCACAGCTCTAGCCCCTACTGAATCCTTCATGCGGTACTATTATGAATCTATGCATAACTTTTTTAATAGGGATTTAACAAATCTTGTGTACCATTCAGGAAATTTGCTTCTTGTTGAAAACTATGGTTGACTTTGTCAAAATTTTTGGCTTGCATTGGGAGCTTGCTTTTACATTTGGTCTTCCATGCGAATGGTTAACAATTTCTCCTCACTTATTGTCATGTCTCCTGTGGTTTCATGGCTATATGTTGTCTAACATAGGCAGCAATCTTCGTAATTGTGTTCATGGTCAACAAAGTGCATCCAAGTTCATGAGTGTAGGAAGAAAAACTTTGACCTACACAATTACATGTCTTCATCATGGTCCCTAAGTCAGTCTGTAATTATGCAAGACTGCCCCCTATCAGTCAGCAATCACAGAGATTCTATATTGTATGCATTCACAAATGCAGGTTCACTGGAACTGAGGGATAGTGTTAAAGAAGAAAGTGAAAAAAAAATTTTGAATGATTTTCTTTTTTTACAAAATAACCTGCTTTTATCTGGTAGTGCATAAGCATAATTTCACATTGAAAAGGTGCTAAGTGAAATTTGCAAAATAATATCAAGTTGTTTCTAACCTTGTAGTCCTTTTTTATCACAAAACCAGATGTTTAACTAGAAGTCAATTATAGTTTGAGATTAACAATTTTAGAATTACTTTTTAGTTTGAAGTTAATCCACAGTTTTAGTTTTACTCTCATGGTTGCAAGCATCTGGTTATAATTAAAAATTGGAGATTATTGGGAAATTATAAATTATGTGAAAAATTACTTTTTTATGTGTTGTGCACTGTGCACTACAGTTTTCAAGGATAATTTGCCTAGACACCTTAGTAAATTAGTCCTCTGTTTTTTCCTCTGCAGACACGAGTTCACCAGTGTGAGGTCTGTGGACACTCATTTTCTCATGCTAAAAACATGCATCGACACATGCGTCTTCATGCTCCAGCATCAAACCTTCTTACTTGCATATCATTATCGAAACTTCAGTGCAGTTTTCGAACTACCCGCCCAGATAAGTTACGTGATCACTTACTCAGGAAGCATAATATGAAACATGATTCTTCTCTATCAAAACGAATTCCCAGGGTTTTGAAACAGAGTAATGCTATTTTTACTGACCATCCTAGCAGTTGTAAAAAGCTCCCTAATATTGAATATCCTGGCAAAAATAGTATAGTACAGGTACCTAGTCCAAGAACTTATCAGTCTTGTGTAACTTCTAAATCAGAAAATTTGCCTGCAATTGGAAATTGTGACTCGGTTGAGGTGGAAGGCTTCAGTGTGGAAAGAACAAATGTATCAAGCCAGGCACAACATGATCTTAGTGATCTGAAAAAGTTTAATGAGGATTCAAAATTAGCAGTGGTAAACAATATTAAGAGTGATAAAAAGATTATGTTTCAGTCATCACATAATTTGGTGAAAGACCTGAGTAATGATGAAAGTGAAGAGCATTTTTCTGTTCTTATTACATCTTCAGATATGGTCGAACTTTCTGAAATTCAAACATTGCAAAGTCACCCAGAACAGTCTGAAAAAGAGCAAGAAGTTTCTGTGATAACTGACAGTTTTCATTCTGGCTTTTTATTAGAGCATGGTATGTTACTTGACAAAACGGAGTCATCAGGTGTGTCAGAGACATGTGTAAGTACTAAGGATGAAATTCATGTCCTTCAAACCAGTGTACTACCTACACCCACTCAAAAGGTATTGTCAGTCAGTTCTTCAGTAAACAGTGAGCCATTGAATGTTATTGAAAGCCATAGTGTTAGTTCATTGCCATATTCTAGTCATTGTCCATTGAGTGAGTCACAGGGAGACATTGCTTTGGAAGTAGCCAGCTCATCTCAAGTAGAATTGTCAACAGCTTCTACAGTTCAGGCATCAGGTTCAAGCTCAGTAGGTGATAGTAACTTCCAAAATGGCAATGGTAAAGAAGAGCAATGTATGGAATCTTTGACCATTTTGGATTTTATGCTGGATAATGTTACTAGTTAAATTTTTTGGTATTCTTTTTGTACATCAAAAATGCATATATAACTGCTACATTTTCTCGTGATTTTACTTAACCTGTCTAAGTTTTCAGATATTACATATAAAGGTTAACTAATCCTCCCTTTCAGTGTAGAGGAGGATGAAAATGCCTAAAATCATTATGAGAAAAACCATTGGTAATGTGTGCGTGAAAATGAGAGGTGGTGGTTTTTATGTGATTCCATAGTCCAGCTTCTTTAATCTGGTGTCCCAGTGCTTGGCTTTATGCCTAAATCACATATTCAGTTCCATTCTTTAATCTGGCACTTTTTTCAATCAGCACACCATTAGTTAGTTGAGCAGCTATGAGGGTGGCACCACACTTTTGTTTCGGTTTTTTGGATTTTTTCAGATTTCGGAATTGAAGCCATCTTCATAAATACACAAGCAGTTTATTTCCAATAAAAACATTATTTTATCATAAATATCTTGTATAGTGTGAGATGCATTTTGGGAGATTAGGTGAGGATATGCTTAATGTGTGTTTCCTTTTTTGGTCGATCATATAAGTCTAAGCTTTCTATGCCTGTCTTGATTTGGTAGATACCAGTGATGATACATATTATATCTTAAGTTAACTTTTAGATATTAAACAGGCATAGACGCAAAAGTTCATTAACCCTCTTACGCCGACTGGACGTATTTTACGTCTACATTTTTTGTCTCCCGTGTGCCGACTGGATGTATTTTACGTCGACTTACAAAAGTTTTTTTTAAAATTCGCGGAAAAATACTTATAGGCCTACCAGCCTAAAACTTTTGAATCACGCCCCTTGGGGGATGCTGGGAGTTCACGGATCAAGGTGTAGTTTTGTTTACAATCGTTACGCAGGCGCGCAAGCGCGAATTTCTTTCTTGCCGCACTAAAAAGTATCTGTGACACATCTCGTAAATTATTTCGTCACTTTGACATAATTTTTGTACCATTGTAAATTAGCCGTTACATGATGTATTATATATGAAAATGTGCGCATTTTTATGTAGAATACAACAATAAAATACTCATGATTGTAGCTTTTATCAGTTTTAAGATATTTTCATATAAATAACGATAATTGCCAAAATTTCAACCTTCGGTCAACTTTGACTCTACCGAAATGGTCGAAAAACGCAATTGTAAGCTAAAACTCTTATATTTTAGTAATATTCAATCATTTACCTTAATTTTGCAACTAATTGGAAGTCTCTAGCACAATATTTTGATTTATGGTGAATTTATGAAAAAACTTTTTCCTTACGTCCGCGCGGTAACTCTTCCGAAAAAAATCATACATGCGATTGTGGTAATGTTTGCACCATTTTAAAATTAGCCGTTATATAAAGTTTTATATATGGAAATGTGCGCAATTTCATGCACAATACAACTAAAAACAACTCATGGTTGTAGCTTTTATCAGTTTTGAGATATTTCCATATAAATAACGATAATTGCCAAAATTTCAACCTTCGGTCAACTTTGACTCTACCGAAATGGTCAAAAAACGCAATTGTAAGCTAAAACGCTTATATTCTAGTAATATTCAAGCATTTACCTTCATTTTGAAACAAATTGGAAGTCTCTAGCACAATATTTCGATTTATGGTGAATTTATGAAAAAAATAACATTTTCTTTACGTCCGCACGGTAACTCTTCCAAAAAAATCATACGTGCAATTGTGGTAATGTTTGCACCATTTTAAATTAGCCGTTACATAAAGTTTTATATATGAAAATGTGCGCAATTTCATGTAGAATACAACAAAAAAATATAACTGAAGGTTGTAGCTTTTCTCATTTTTGAAATATTTGCATATAAATCATGATAAATAGAAAAAAAACCACGTTCGGTCAACTTTGACTCTACCGAAATGGTCGAAAAACGCAATTGTAAGCTAAAACTCTTACAGTCTAGTAATATTCAGTCATTTATCTTCATCTTGAAACAAATTCGAAGTCTCTAGCAAAATATTTAGATTTATGGTGAATTTAAAAATAAATCTTTCCTTCCCTCCGCACGCGGATTCTCCGCCACAAATCTCCGAAATGCGTATGTACCATTCTCGGAATATTTGCTCCATTTCATATTAGGCATTTCATAGAGTTTTATATATGAAAATGTGCGCAATTTCATGTAGAATAAAACGGAAAATATTTGAAGGTTGTAGCTTTTCTTATTTCCGAAATAATTGCATATATATATATATCAAAAAAAATTTCGACATTCGGTCAACTTTAACTCGTCAGATATGGTCGAAAACTGCAATTGTAAGCTAATACTCTTACAGTATAGTAATATTCAATCATTGTCTTCATTTTGAAAGAAATTGGAAAGTCTCTAGGACAATATTTTAGATTTATGTGGGAATTTTTGAAAAAAAAAATATTTGTTTACGTTCTAGTCTGCCGTTACGAATTCATGCATTATTTTGTGATAATATTTTCTCTGTGTTGCTTTATCGTTTACAATGTGTATATACCAAAATGATCGCAATTTAGTGTACATTACAATGAAAAAAAAAGTAACTTGTTACCTTTAAACCGTTTTGCGCACAGCGCATTTGAATACAATTATATATGAAATTTCGTTTTTACGCTATCATATATCGCATTATATATATATGATAATGATACTTTTTTTCATTTCTGATGGTTGCATACTAAACTTCAGCCAATGACAAAAAAAGGAGCCCAAAATGAACTCTTAATCTTAAAAACTAAGCGCGCTGTGATTTTTTGAAAAAAATATTTTTTCCGCTTCCGCGCTCACTCTGAAACACCTCCGGCACACGGGAGACAATTTTTTTTTTTACCGCTTCGGCGTAAGAGGGTTAAGTTAAATGCAAATAATTTCTAACCAGGCTCACCAAACTTGTGATGTGTGTAAGAATTCCTTACTGCTTTTATTAATTAACAACTGATTACTGTTGTATGTAAGACAACGGCATAAATGCTATTTGGTGATGTTAGTTACCATAACTAAGACATTTATTAAGATAAGTACTATATCTTAGTTTTACCAAACCACTGAGCTGATTAACAGCTCTCATAGGGCTGGCCCGAAGGATTAGATATTTTTACGTGGCTGGGAACCAATTGGTCACCTAGCAACGGGACCTACAGCTTATTGTGGGATACGAACCACACTATATCAAGAAATGAATTTCTATCACCAGAAACAAATTCCTCTGATTCCGCGTTGGCCGAGCCGGGAATCGAACTTCGGACCACCGGATTGGCAGTCAAGCGCAAAAACCACTCATCCAGCAAGAAAGTACATTTATTAAGAGTTGCACTACAGTTGTCAACTTCTTAAAAATTTTATAATTGTCAGTGGTAATTTTGATAAGTAAAAATAGAATAATGCTTTATTTAACCTTCATGCTGTGAAAATAAAATGTCAAGAAAGTATGCCACTAAATTTAAGGGTGTCGCTGTGGCTGAAGAAACATAGGGAAGCCCACAAAATCATACCTTTACGTAGTACTTCATTTAATTTGCTGCGTTTATAAATAAAAATGCATTTTTGAAACCAGCTTTAACAGTTTATGAAAAATTTGGCTCCAAAATATGTTTCATTTAGCAACTATAATGGCAGTACAGTGAGCCCCACATATTCATGGGGTTCGGTACCACAGCCACCCACGAATACCGAAATTCTGTGATAGTTTGGAACCCCTTCAAAAATGCTTATAAATGTGTACTATTTTAATAGCTGGAGCACCAAATATCCTTCTAAAAACCATTATAACTGCCTAATTTTATGATTAAATACATTTTTTATATAACTAACTTAGCTCGTGATTACTTAGCTGATAATTTCTTGCCCCAGCAACTTTAAGATAAAAAAATTTTGTGCATAACGCTTCACAGATTTAGTACAGGTGATAGGAATAACCCACCAACGAGAATACCAAGAACTGCTAGCAGACCACTTGATTGTATTTCTGCTGACGTTCGGGTAACATAGATTATTGAGGGCAGCTGTGTTCTTGAATTTGCCAGTTGGAGACTGGAATTTGGTTAGAATTATCGCTGATTTCGGGTAGCCTTCAAGCTTTCAGCCTTCAGGACAGTATATTATTGTTTTGTTAATAATGATCTAATTTGAGTTTTTCATATTTTGATGTGGTAATGAATTCACAATCATATTGGTAAACTACCATTAGTATAGTTTACTGTGCTACCACCCTTTAAGATTAACGCAATAATGTAAGATTATTTACGTTTGAGACATGTTACGAGTACTAAATAGTGTAATAATGTAAACGTTGCATTAGTTGCCGAACTAATACTTGCATTTGAGACATGGTACGAGTATGTAATGTAATAATGTAATCATTGCATTCCTTTTCCAAATACTAGAGTTCGCTACCAGACTGATTCTCTTTGGTAGTGAACACATAGCAGAGTTTCAAATAATATCTAATAGATTTGAGCAAATTTGATCAGTAAATGACGACTTTAATTTTCTGAATAGTGTAGAAACTTAAATTTTGTGTTTGTTACCTAGTTTACCAGTTAGCGTAACAAACTTAGATTTTGCATTCTCTACCGAACCTATACTTTTGGTATTAACCCTTTAACGCCGATTGGATGTATGGTACGTCGGTATAAAAAAGTTTTTTTTTAAATTCGCGGAAAAATAGTTATAGGCGTACTAGGCAAAAACTTTTGAATTGCGCGCCTTGGGGGATGCTGGGAGCTCACGGATCAAGGCGTTGTTTTGTTTACAATCATTACCCAGGCGCGCAATTGCGAGTTTCTTTCTTCTCGCACTAAAAAGTATCAGCGACACATCTCAGAAATTATTTCGTCACTTTGACATAATTTTTGCACCATTTTATATTAGCCGTTACATGGAGTATTTTATATGAAAATGTGCGCAATTTCATGTAGAAGACAACAAAAAGAACTCATGGTTGTAGTTTTTATCAGTTTTGACATATTTTCATATAAATAACGATAAGTGCCAAAATTTCAACCTTCGGTCAACTTTGACTCAACCGAAATGGTAAAAAAACACAATTGTTAGCTAAAACTCTAACATTCTAGTAATATTCAATCATTTACCTTTATTTTGCAACAAATTGGAAGTCTCTAGCACAATATTTCGATTTATGGTGAATTTATAAAGAAAAAAAAACATTTTCCTTACGTCCGCGCGGTAACTTCCGAAAAAAATCAAATTTTTTCGTGGGATTGTCGTAATGTTTGCACCATTTTAAATTAGTCGTTACATAAAGTTTTATATATGAAAAATGTGTGCAATTTCATGTAGAATACAACTAAAAACAACCCATGGTTGTAGCTTTTATCAGTTTTGAAATTATTTTCATATAAATAACGATAAGTGCCAAAATTTCAACCTTTGGTCAACTTTGACTCGACCGAAATGGTCGAAAAACACAATTGTAAGCTAAAACTATTACATTCTAGTAATATTCGATCATTTACCTTTATTTTGCAACAAATTGGAAGTCTCTAGCACAATATTTTGATTTATGGTGAATTTATGAAATAAACTTTTTCCTTACGTCCGCGCGGTAACTCTTCCGAAAAAATCATAAATTTTTTCATCCGATTGTCGTAATATTTGCACCATTTTAAATTAGCTGTTACATAAAGTTTTATATATGAAAATGTGCGCAATTTCATTTAAAATACAACAAAAAACAACCTATGGTTGTAGCTTTTAACAGTTTTGAAATATTTTCATATAAATAACAATAAATAGAAAAAATTTGTCCTTTGGTCAAATTCAACTCGACCGAAATGGTGGAAAACTGCAATTGTAAGCTACAACACTTACAGTCTAGTAATATTCAATCAATTACCTTCATTTTGCAATAAACAGGAAGTCTCTAGCACAATATTTTGATTTATGGTGAATTTTTTAAAACTTTTTTTTTACGTTCGCGTGTTACGAATTCATGCATCATTTTGTGATAATATTTTCTCTGTGTTGCCTTGATCGTTTTACAATGTGTTATATACCAAAATGATCGCAATTTAGTGTACAATACAACGAAAAAAATTAACTCTTTATCTTTAACCGTTTTGCTCACAGCGCGATTTGTATACAATTACTATATATGAAATTTTTTTCCGTGATGTTATATATCTCAATAATTATTTATGATAATGATATTTTTTTTCATTTCTGATGATTGCATACTAAACTTCAGGCAATGACAAAAAAAGGAGCCAAAAATGAACTCTTAATCTTGAAAACTAAGCGTGCTGTGATTTAAAAAAAAAAAAAAAAATTTCCGCTTTGGCGCTCACTCGCGAACACCGCCAGCATACAGGAGACGATTTTTAAAATATTGCTTCGGCGTTTGATGGTTAAATTGTATACCTACAAGTCTCAATACAGGCAGTCCCTGGTTATCGGCATGGGTTCCGTCCCCTGGGGTGTGACGATAAGCAAAACCCGCCATTAACCGAAGCTTAGTAGTGATTTATAGCACCATATTGGTGGTTATGGCACCTATAACTGGTTATCAGAGCCATTAGCACCCTTATGGTGTACCATAAGCACCTTATGGCTCCTCTGCTAGGTATGTTATGGCACCATAACTCTATTATTGGTGCCTTATGGCTCCGATAACCAGTACTCGACTGATTATGGCGCCATAAATCGCCGATTTTATGGCGCTACACAAGTGCCATAAAACTGGATCGCTGATAACCTGGGACTGCCTGTAATGTTTGATGTGAATTGAGATATACAGTGTTCCCCCCGTATTAGCAGGGGATGCGTACCAGACTACTGCGAATAGCTAGAATCTGCAGATAGTTAAAACCCCTATAAGAATGCTTAAAACTGTATTTTGTCAGTTAAAACTCAAGAAAAACCCACTAAAAATATTTATATAGGCGGCCCACAGTTAGTGGCAGGAGTTCCGTTCCTGGTCGCCGATGCAGAGTGATTTTTGACGCTAAGCAATTTTAAAGTCTACAGCTGCTGCACACCTTCTTTCGGAGTACTAGACCAGTTAACAGTGCCCTAGACCAGTCAAATGGCGCCACAAGTAAAATTATATTTATGCAGTACAGTACTAGAGAATTTACTGTACAGTAGTACTGTACAGTACATTATAGTATTATAAATACTGTAAAGTGAAAAAGCCTACCTTTAATCCTTTGCATTCTAGAGTATGTAAAGATATACATAATAAGGTTTTATACAGTGTACAGGTAGCTAGTGTTCAAGTTAGATCATTTGTCTTATGATAATGCGATTTTATGAGAGACCAAATTACAATAGCTTAACTTTATCCCACATTCTAGTTAAATAGGTTCAAAAAAAGCAAAAGAGAATGATGAAAGTATTGTTTTAACGTTATACTCGTTACGTAAACGTGTACATTCATGAACAACCGAACGAGAAACAACTTTTTTTCTAAGTACAACCGTTTGGCTTGTATTTCAACCATCGTACTATAGTAAACAATTACTGTCGTAGTTATAAATGACGTTATGTAGAATAGGACTGAGATATCTTATTGTAATAACTTTATTCGCAAAGATCAATATACTGTTAAAATTAGACCTAGTTGTAGCTGAAGCTGAGAAAACAGTTCTAGCCGCTAATGACCATTATCATGCATCAGCAACAAGGATAACACTCAAAGTAAATGTATGCCATCAAACACAACTGTAGATAAAATTGAGATAAAATAATTTTAATCAAAACTACTGTGCTTGAAAGAACACATTTTACTGTTGGTTTCACGCTGATAAAAGATAAATAATTTAAAGTTTGTATTACAATGATATAAGTAAAGGACAATTGAAAACGGAATCGCGCAAGTCAAGTATCTAGATATTCATTTATGCTAACTAGAAGCAAGAAAATTCTCTCAGAATTGTGTTAAATATGGCGAAACAAACTCCCATTTGCCATCAGCTGATTTCCAAATTAAAACTTTGACCGCTATGTTAGTAGTATTTTATAATGCAATAATATGAAAATACATGCAATATTATTTGATACAGTGAAGTAACGTATAACCATTTAAAAGATTTATGGAAAAGATGCATATTTACTTTTTTCTTCTGTGCTTATCTTAATTTTCGTCACTATGCCATCTACGTAGCAGCAACATTTTGAGCTTGTCCGGTCGTACTTATTCTTTGCTCGTGTAACAGAGCAAAAAATCTACTAAATTGCAGAGTTATACTATACAGTATTGTACTTATATCCCATGGAAAAAACAAATTGCAGTGTTGCAAAATTGAATGTATACACGAGTTTTGTCTTTTAAAATAAATTTATGCAACAATTGTTAATATAATTTATGAAAACATAATTCATTTATATAAATTAAAATTTTGTTATTCAGGCACGACTGAACAACCTATTCTCTTCATCTTGCGAAGGGCTGTTACAAAGACTTCAAATGGACATGTGTACTGCCACTGTATCATATTTATGTACAAAAATTTAAATAAATACCCTGTAGTACATTTTTCATACACATTTTAAACATAAAAGCATGAAAACTCATAACCAAAAGCTGAAGTTTCATTAACAAAATGAGTTATAATTAGCTCCCAAATTAATAAGATATAACCACATGAAGTCTTTGTAAATGTATTTTTCGAAACAGCGGCGGACAAGAATGAACATGAAAAAACATCCTTTGATAACATGGAAGGCAGTTACAAAGCTGCCTTAATTTGTATCATATTTATGTAAAAAAATAAAAATACCCTATACGTAATATATTTTCATACACGTTTAAAACATAAAAGCATGAACATTTATAAGATCAACACATCGAGATCGCTAAATTTGTGCACTATATTTTCGGAAGAGCAGTAGGCAGTGGCGGACAAGAACGAACATGAAAAAACACCCTCTTTGATAACGTGGAGGGTAGTTTCAAAAGCTGCCTTTGTATCATATTTATGTACCGAAGTAAAAATACCCTATTCATAATACATTTTCATACACATTTTAAACATAAAACCATGAAAATTTATAAATCAACACATCGATCGCTAAATTTGCAGTTTTTCAACTCAATATTTTCGAAAGGAAGAGCGGCAGCATAGAACAGCGTTATGGGCATATAGTTTACCCTAATACCTATGTAATAAAACTCAATAAAAAAATTTAATATCATTTCCAAAACCTTTATGGTCTGAACAGTATTTTTACAAATTTAATAGTTTTATTACAAAAAGTACATTTTATGATTAAATTGATAAAAAAACAGGAATTTGTGGATATTTCTCATAGAAAAATACCGTGAATAAGTGAATTCCCTGCGAATAATGGGTGTATTGTTCCAGAGAGAAATCCGTGAATACATGAGTCTGCAAATACGGCAGGGTCACTGTATTTTTGTATGGTACTCTACTTTAGTGAGTGTCAGTAAAAGTTAACATTCCTTGTCCGAATAGTGTAATAAACTAATACCATTAAATTTACTAACAGACCGATTTTTAGATGATAAAATGCATATCTATACGTCTCGGTGTATTAAAGTAGTTGAGATATGTATGTGTGTTGGTACTTGGAGTCCTTTAGTTATGGTCGGTAAAGGTTGATTGCCGTGTCCGAGTACCGTACTAAAAGTTAATATTGTTAACTACCATATATATAATTTTAGTAATTATATGCATATCTGCAATTTTCAATAGCATTTGATAGGATTTGAGATATAATGGTACCATGTGTGACTTATTGTTGGTAAAGGATTAATTGAACTTATTACACTTTTCCTTGCAGAGAATGGGAAGTGTAAGATCAGTACGTAGTGGAGAGAGAATTGTGCATATTATTTTTACTTGTGTTGAGCAAACGTATATTACATATAGAAAAACTATATAGTATATTGTGAAAATTTCATTTATTATGCTACTAGTGCTCCTGGCGCCCAGCTAGCCTGGTATCAATTCTCTCCCCACACCAATTTTCTCTCCTGCTGACCCTCATTAATTTTTTCTCCACTTGCTCAGACGCCTGGCTCCCTTGCTTCCTTCCCGTGCCATTGCCAGTCTTGTGTCTGGGTTAACATGTTAACCTTCTAAGTGAAGTGTTGTGTAGCGGAGGAGATGCTTACTTATCCCTCGATTCTCCTAGACAAAGGTCACTTTCATACTCCTCTAAGGTCTTAACCTGGGAGGAGGCATACTGGAAGTCCAAGGGAGGAAGGGGGAGTGTTACACACAGGAAGGTGCTCCCTCAGTCAAGCCTGTTGCCAGTCCCAGGTACTATTGACACAGAGACCCACTGGAAAGGTGTCTTTCTGGATGTGTAGTGGAGGAGGTTGCTATGCAACCCTATAGGTTCTCCTAAACCCAGTCCCTGTCAGACTCCTCTAAACCAGGGAGGAGACATACTATTGGTCTATGGGAGTCCAAAAGGGATTTGCCCCCAGATAGCTGCCCGTCAGTCGAGCCTGCTGTCTGCAGGTGTTGACAGACAACCATTGGAGAGGTGTCCATGGAGATGTGCTTCTATTCTAGTGACACTCCAATGTAAACTTTTATGCTAATGACACTCCAGTGTAAACAAAGTTTAGTGAATTGCAGCTGTTTTAAAGGTGCGTTTCAGAGCAGAACATGAGCGACTGGTCTTTCGAGAGCGGCCGCTAGTACCCTAACTTCTGACAGTGATTGCTTGTGCCCAAGCTTCTGAGAGTGGCCGTTAGTGCCTGAGCTTCCAAGAGTGGTCGCTAGCATGTGAGCCTCCAAGAGCTGCCGCTAGTGCCCAAGCTTCCGAGAGCACCTGAACTTCCAAGAGCGGCTGCTAGCACCCAAGCTTCCAAGAGCACCAGATAGTGACCGAGCATTCTACGGCACTGAAAAGTGTCCTGCCACAATCATTCAGGCAGTTTTGCCTATTTTTTTTTATCTATTCCAACTTTGCCTAGAGTTGCAAATGGGCCAAATTGTGCCCTTTTGTGTCTCAAAGCACTGGTCTTAGCAAACAGGGACTTTGGTGAACGAATGTATGTGCTTGTTAAAGAAAGCTGTCACCTCTACCAGGAGTTGGGAGCCTGACTGGTTTGTTAGAGAGGAAGACAAATTTTTTTTGTCTGTTACTCCCTCTGATATTAAAACTGAATAGTCCTCCTGGTTGCAGTTCTTGTCAAGAACTTAACCAGTGTTGCCAGCCTCAACCCCCTAACAAGGGAATCACAGCTACTTTCAGAAGGTATATATGCTCAGTCATTTTGTCCTTTGGACTGATGATATCTTCCCTCCTGAGTGCTCTTTTATGGATAGTTTTTCTAGGGTGGTTCCAGACTGAAGGGAGTGCCATGGTTGGTTTCTAAAACCAATGGTGAGGCTTTAGTGTCTCTTATGGACTTTCCAAGTTTATTTTAAACATGTCAGATATTAGTTTTACCCAAGTACAGTGCTGCATATATTTTCAGAATGTACAAGGTGTTTTTGAGTCAACACTGGGCATTATTGCACAGGAAGTCGATCCTGCCCTGATGGTCATGTGTCAGTGGCTGTCAAGTATCGACAAGGTCGACAACTAGTCCACTTAGTTTTCTGCAAAATGTATTGAGTCGCAAAAATAACATGAAAATACAGTAATCTGATTTTCTTTTCAAGGAAAAATCCACAAATCACAATTTTACGCAAATGTATCGCTGACAACTGAGCTGTAATGTTATCAGTATAATACCTTGTGTGAGTACTACCATGGCATCGTATCATCCATGTGTATAACCTAAAGAAACAAAACCATAAGATTGTAAATATTTTTGCTGAAAATATTGAAAGGTGCCAGGAGTTCAGGATTAGGCAGTGTGTTTATAGAATGATTTAAGCTCTGATGTAGTGAAGTTGTAATCATTTCTGGGGAGATGGTTTTGGAGCAAGACAAAATTTTTAATAAGGAACTAAACTTATGTGATTATTTGCAAACTTTATCACAGCAACATATATGTGCAATGAGCTAGCAAGAGTTTTTTTTAGGAGTGCTTTTTGTCATGCAGCATTTTCTGTGGTCTGGCAAAGGCCTGACTCCCAAGGTGCCAGATTCAAGAGGTTGGACCATATTTTATGTTTTTTAAATGAAATATGAGTACAGTGGTTCAGCATTCACATCTTCAGTTAGTTGCAAATTTTTCTGTGGAATGTATCTCCAACTAATTCGTGGATTTTTTTGTATAGCAATATTAACAAATTACTGTATTTTCATTTTATTCTCATGACTAAAGTATACATTTTTTATGATTAAAAAATTATTTACAGTATGTGCAGGCAGTCCCCGGTTATTGACGATCCCGTTTTATGGTGCTTGCATATCGCCGAAAATTGCTGATTTTTAGTTATGTATGGGCACCAATACATAACTAACAGAGGTGCCATTAACCAGTCATCAGCACCGATAAGCGCTGAAAAATTGGTGATTTTCGGTTACTGGCGATGTTTGCTTATCAAGCTGTCAGAACAGAACCCCTGCCAATAACCAGGGACTGCCTGTACTAATTTTCAAATATTAATAGTATTAAAATTACATACGTAAATCATACAGGTACTTGCCAGTGATGAATATTTATTGAAAATAATGATGATGAATTGACTATGCAGTCTGATGAACGACAACGAAGATATAACTGCACAGCAAATCAGAGGTGTTGCATCTCCTCTTGGGGCACGTCTCCCCCTTCTTCATGTGCTCCGTTCACCAGTTGCACCTCTTCAGACACTTCTTCTTCAGGGGTTTCAAGGGCTTTGTAGGGTCCTTCTTCATCATGGTGATAAGGTAGTTCTTCATGCTGACAAGGAGGTTATTACTATAGGACTTCTTGCACGCATCAAGGGCATATGAAACATTTATGGAGCGTTCCTTATGAGGATCCCATGCCTCTGTCATCTACAACTTCCTGCCTTTCCTCAGAATTCAGGACAGACAGTCAAATTCTTCCTAATCCTGGTCCGTCAGGGGGTCAAAGTGGGTATCAATGAGGGTGCCAACTTCATCTCCACCAAGGATTTTCACAAATAGCATTCTCCCTGCATCCTCTTCCTTCTTGATCTACTGGACAGTGCTCTCATTCACACCATAATCAACGGCTACTGCTGTGTACCTTTTATCTCCTTCAACATTTCCAGTAGTCTTACCTTCTCTTAGAGCATTATGACTTCCTCTGGCACTTAGTCTCTTTGCCAGAAGCTGTAGAACTAGCAGGGAGTTTAGGAGGCATCTTAGGGCATGGTTAAAATGGCTGCACAAAATACAGTACACTGACCCACACTGAAACAGAACATGTGAACAGTAGAGGCCTACAGAGATGCTGGTTATGTGCAAATCATATACAGTACGTGGTACTGCACATAACATTGATATTTTGCACATTTTGTTGACAGTAGAGCATATCTAAAATACCTGGGCAGTTTGTAGAATGATGGGAGGTAAAGTGTTTTAAGATGACAGTAGAGCATATCTAAAATACCTGGGCAATTTGTAGAATGATGGGACTACCTCTGAATGATATGTTAGGTTTCTTTACATTTGCAGAACCTGTCCTGTCATTCTGTTTTCATTTTACTGTATTTCCATGACTGAATACATTTTTTATAGTAAAAAAAATGCTTTACTAATTTTCAAATATCAATTCTACTATTAATGTAAACAGCAAAATATCAGTGAAAAAAAAATTTTTTCTTAAAAAATATTTGTCCCAAAACTACCCCAGGAAATTCCAAACACAAAGCTCGTGAAAGGAAAATGCATTTTGGGAATTACAATGAGAGATGAAAGCCTGTCTTTGAAACATCTGTCCCAAATGATGAGGCCTGCCAGAGAGCTGCAGGAGATGGCTTCAATATGGGATCCTGATATGTAATGCTTCATTAAGTTCACAAATGGCATTGATGGGTTACTGAGGCCCTAGAATAAAGTCCTCTTCAGCTTGAAGAAGCAGCAACAACAGCTGCCTATCACCATGTTTCTTGAGCGGATGAAGAAGAACCCTCCAAAGGCCTCCCGGAACCCTGAGAAGTGCCTGAAGATGGGGAAGAGGCACCCCAGAGGAGATGTAACACCTCTGCTATGCTGTGCAGTCATATGTCTTCATCATTTACTGGACTGCACAGCTAATTCATTATCACCTTTAATCAACATTCATCACTGGATAGTACCCATATGATTTGTAATCTTAGATGTATTATTTCTTAGAATGTATAGTATTTGAACTATTAAAATATGCAGTTACAAGCATTTTTTAGGGGAGGTTACCAACTTATCATGGATTTCAGGCTGGTTGTGGTCACTAATCTCTGTGAATACTGAGGGTTGACTGTACTTGTCATGTATTATTCTCAGTGTTAGAACCATTTGGTTGTGGTACAAAGAAAGATAAAGTAGGAGTGACGGAGAATTAGAAACCAAGAGGAATTGATGATACCCAAAAATACCTTGGGAGCTGTGAATTATAGGTACATTAATTTCAGAACTTTGCTAGCTGCATAATTAAAGTATGCCAGCTTACAGAAAGTCACGCCATTACCATACGAGCAGGTAATGATTAGTGATTATCTCTTGTAATTATTTTTATCTTAAAATTGTTTTATAAATGAAAGTGTCTCATGTTTGATTTTTTTCCTCAAAAGAAAATGAGGTGCATGGTTAGAATTCTCTGCCTAGAAAAATGTTATCTTTAATTTTTTAGGGGTATAAAGGAAAGGGTACTGTGTTCTATAAGTCAATTGTAATTCTAAATCCATCCTGGCTTAGACTTGTACTTGGACTTGTTAGGAAGCAAAAGAGGTTTCCTGTATATTTTTTTTTTTGGTCGGAAATAACCATTAGATAAATAGTAAAGAGAGATGAAACAGTTGCAGTAAGGACCAAAAGTACCAGACAGGTATTTGTATATTTTTAGGTAAGGTCATTTCTACCACATACTTGATGCAACTTCTAGTAATTTGGTTATCCATAAACCAAACGTTCACTTTGTGTGAGATACATGTAAGCAGATATTCAGAATGAAATATCAATATTTTTCAAAAAGACAGTAAACACCTTTACAAGAAAAAATTCTTGTGGGGGTGGGGGGGTGATGAGCTAATTTTTTACAGCACATAATAAAACACTTTAGTGATGATTTTCCTCTGACTTCATGAAGTCTGAAAAGCAACTCTGATTGTACTTCTTAAGTCAGTTATGCATGTTCATTGACCATGAACAGTGAAATATAAAGAAGCAGAAAGGTCCTTGTTCATCTGTACTTGTACATTTATTAATTTTCACCCATTTCAACCTCCATTCTATTACTTTTGTTACACAGTTCTTCATTAGTATTTCTACATTTCAACATGTGGCAGAGTAATTTCTTCAATTACAAGAATAAGGTTCACAATAAGTAAAAATTATTTTTCTTGACATAATTCAATGCGTATGCAATAAATGAAATACAATGTTTTTGCTTTTTCACAGGAATGCTAGTGTGAGTATGTTTATTACAATTGCACAGCAGTTACAACAGTGTGGATAAAAAGGTCATGGGAAAAGATGTGAAAGACAATATGTTGCATAGCACATCAGATCTTGACTTTCCCCCAAGAGTAACTTGAAGTTGGTTGCCATACAAAAGCCAAGTTACTACTACAGCAGTGTAGAGCAAATTATGAAGAATATTTCAGTTTTTTCTGTAAAGAAATTAGTATACAGTAATATGACAGTTTCATCTTTTGCATAATGTTTTCACATACTACTATACATGTGTATGAATGTGATAATTTCTTCGTATTATGTTTATACCTTTGACCTACAAATGTCATATGTTCATAAGAGGAGTTTTCTAAATTAGGATTTTTATATTGATGTAAAGTAAATGAAGCATCTGTTGATGAATGATTGTTTAATGACAAATCCATATGTTATAACACCCATTGTACTAGTCATAAAATGTTTCCCAAACAAACCTGTGAAAGAAGGGAAAGAAAAAATAGTCTGTCGATGGTGAGAAGTGCACATGCATAGTATGTAAGGTCCAGTGAGTGTTGGCTGTCAATTCGGTTTGTTCTTTGTTGGTCTGAGTTTGTGAATTTTTTGTTCCTGGACTGCTCAAAAAGTTCACCTTATTCACTCATTCTAATTTGTTTGCTTGTTTTCATCATTCTAAAATAAATTTTCATCTGCAGATACTCTTTCGCTGATGTTAGTACTAGGTTTTCAGGTGAGCTGGGAAGAAATAAGACCTAAAACTAGCTCTAAAGGCAGTCTTATCTCGGTATGATCAACATGGTAAAAGTTTTGGTCTGACCAGTGGAGGTCAGATTCAGAAGATTCTTTGCATGCTAAAGGTGTTTGTTCAGAGTCAGTGCTCCCCAGCAAGCCTATGGAAAATTCTTATATGTCATAGGTAAGATGCTGTTTTTGGAAAAGATGATCTCATACAAATGACTCAGAATTTATAAACTTCATTTGCAGCTAGAGGTTTTGTCTCTTGTAATGCAACCAGAAAATTTCCCAGTTTTTGTAACAGATAAGGTTGTAGTAGATCCTATGGTAAGATAATAGCAACTTCATGGTAGGGGGTGTTGGAAACTGGTTCCTTTTGCCTTAGAGGTTCTCTACATATTCCTTGACAAATGGTTAGAAACCAATTTACTTGGTTGAGGCATCAGACATTTGGTGTCCCATGGTTGAAGGGTTTTTATTCAGTGTTTGGTATTAAAAAGAGAAAGAAATTTTCTTGTCCTGAAAACTTTTGAGCAGTCAGTATTGGGGAGGATGGTAAAACAACAGTTGCTTATTTAAAATGTTAAGGAAAACACTCTGGCAAACAGAGAGTGCAGATGGTGGATTTATTTTCCACTAGCAGCAAAAAGATACAGGCAGTCCCAGGTATTCAGTGGACTCAGTTAATGGCGATCCAGTTTTATGGTGCTTGTCTAGTGCCATAACGGGTCAAGTTTCAGTTATAGGTGCCATAAGGTGCTGATAATAGAGTTATGGCGCCATAACATACCTAGCAGAGGCACCATTAACCGGTTATCGGCGCCATAAATTGATGAGTTCCGGTTAATGGCGGTTTTTGCCTATCAGCACCCCGTCGAGAATGGAACCCCGCTGATAACCGGGGACTGCCTGTATTGGCCAGTGTCTTGATGGTAACCTTGTGCCTTTCTGCCTAAATATAGATCTTTACTGCCACCTTGATACAAATGCTTAGAATCTGTGGGGGACTGCCTGTAGCTCCACGAAGTTAATGTGCCTGCATTTATCTTTCCCGGACCTTATCCCTTTCACCTGGGAATACAGTTAGTAGGCACCCTAGCCACTGCTCAAAACATCTGAAAAAATTAGTTCAGGGTTGGGAGGTACCATTAGTACCAACAACAGAAAATTTCCAGTTAGATCATTTCTAGGTGGAAAATTACCAGTGTCAAAAATTCCATTTGAGAAAACTACCTGTGACTAAAAGAGAGAGAGCATGACATACTGGGAGAAACTAATGAAAATTTTTTTAGATGAAAATATAAACGTGAAATAGAATACAGGAACAGAAGATGATAGAAAGAGAGAGACTGGGTGTTTGAACTAACCTATTTCTCTCCAAATACAAGGCAATTACCATATCATTGATTTGTATATTTTTAACATTTAAATCAGCCTCCCCCCTCCCCTCACATTGTTGTAGGAAATCAAGATTTCTTGAAGACTCCCTAACAAATGATTGTTTCCGCACAATATACAAACCATTGGTCCTTTACATTAGGAATTACTTTCAGTGAAGGCGGGAAAATGGCCATAAAACTTTTAAACAAGGTGGTTAGGCAGTTAACTACTCGTCCGATAGTCAGGAGTCCCATCTTGCTTAGACATGTTACTAAACTCTCTGCCTGACTCTTTTAAGTTTCTTTTCTACCTTCCTGGTGTGATTTTTCTATTTTGTTGCTTTGTGATATTGAATGTGTGTTGTGATTATCCAGATAAGCCCCATAAAGCTGCCTTCTTCCTGTGTATGTGCCTCGTAGTTGATGGGAAAAAGTTTGAAAACTTCCACTCATTTGCTGATGCTGATCCTCATGCCCTTTGCACCCATTGGCGGGGGCGGGAGTGTACCAGATCCTCTACTTGTACTGAGTGTTGTTCCTGGTCGCTTGAGCAGTGGGTGAAGTTTGAAGGGAGGGGCAAGACGACCTCTCTCTGGGGAGCCTCCTCCTAATCCAAAGGGGAAATATCTCTCTCAGGGCAAGGGGGGGGACTCCCCCTTCTAACCTGACTTTTGTTTCTGTAAGTGTGGTAGATACCCAAGTAAGAGATCCATAGTAGGCATGGTTGACACTTGGTTTGTGTGGCACCCCTTCAGTACAGGGGCTCATGGCACACTTCATGATCCCCCCCTCCCCCATAACTCACACAGCAATGATTGTGACTACTCATAGGTTTGCCAGTGTGCCATCCATGGCATTTGCCCATCACCCAACAAATGTGACACTCTCTGTGGTGATGAGCACACACCCTCACTTACTGGCACCTCACTTGTAAGTGCCACCACCTCCTGGCTTCATGGTGGTGTCTCCTCCTGTGCCTTTCTTTGTGCTTAACCTACCAGTGACCCCTGACCTGACCATTCTCAATATTCCTGTGGCATCAGTGGTCATGGTCTCCTCAGAACTCACTCCTACTGAGAGTGCTCCCAACACTAGGCCAATGACTACTTTTTCCACTACCTGCTCCTAACACTAGGCCTGTGCCTGCTGCCCCTTGGATGGGGGATCTAACTGCCATCCTGAAGAAGCAGACGAAGACAAAGCCGAAGAAGAAGAGGTCTCGTAAGACGTCATCTTTTTCCTCATTGACTTTCTTCGTCACCATTGTCTGCTGCCTCCTCCCCTTCTTCTAAGGCTTCCCGATCAAAGAAGAAGATAGCCTCTCCTCCCCCTAAGAAGTTTCAACATGGGGCTTATAAAAGTCTGGGTCCTTTCACAGAGGAAGCAGTTGTGTCTTCCATTGGCTCTCCTAATCCTTAGGGATTGCCAACTGTCTCGCTAACCCCAGGGGTCTAGCATTTTGTGAGCTGCAGGTGGGCAAACTTCGGTTTGTTCTCCTGTCACCAGTTTGCCTCTAAAACTGATGCTGTGTCGGGTGCTCGTTCATGTATCTAGAATTGGTGCTGGAGAGACATCTCACTGTTCTGATTCAGGCACAGGACAGGAGAAAGGGGGGAGTCATGCAGGTTTCTCGTCCCTTCCTGGCGACATTAGTACTAGTGCTGGTTCAGGTCCTAAGTCTGGTGGTTCGGTCTATTGTACACTGAAGAGACTAAGAGGAGGTCCCCTGTACGTAGTGTTCTTCTTGCGAGGTTTTGGCCTCAGAGAAGGTTGGGGTCCATCTAGAGGATGGTGTGAGTTGTCGCCAACCAGCGGTGCTCTCCACTCTCCTTGGGACAGCATTTTGCCGAGGCGAAAATGCTATCCTAGACTCACATTGCTGTCATCACCGCGGGTTGATGACCACTCGCGACCCTCCTCTCCTGCTGGTTCTCCTACCAGGATTGGTGAGAGCACCTGATCCTCCTCTCCTATTCCCTCTACTTTTTGGGTTTTACCAGGAGGGGCGAGTCGGACAGGAGGCACTCTGCGGAGTCTTCTCCCCAGAGTTCAGCTGTGAGGGCCTACATTCCTGGCTGAGTCTTAGGATCGCACTGCACGGAGAGTAGGTTGTGAGGACCTCACCCTGAAAGGACTCGAATGTCCTCTTCCGAAGGCTGCAGACACCCATGAAATACAGATGACTTTTGTGAAAATCACTGCGCTGATGTGTCAGCATAACGATCTTGGAGAAGGTGCCATGGCTTCATCTGGAGATCACCCCCTTGTGTCTCGAATCCTTCTGGGGACCGAAAAAGGAACCCAAGGTTTTGGTGGGGCTTCCATGGTCCTCGCCTGCTGAAGGAGTGCTTGACCAGGTTAATAATCTTGTCACTGAGCAAGAGAATTCACTTCAGGTGAACCATTCGGACAGGTTGCTTTACCTCTCTTCTCTCCCTCTCTGTGCCAAAGGGTAGAATGAGAAATGGATTCATAGATAGACAAATAGATTCCTAATTCAGCCCCCTCTCTCTGGAAAAGATATACTATGGCAGAGGGGAAGAAGTGCTGCCTATAGATGTTCATTTCAATCTTTTAATATCATAAGGTGCTATTCTCTCTCATATTACATATTCCCTGTATCTTCGAAATAATTCACTGATAATCTCACTCTTGATGGTCAAATATTAAGATTTCTCTCTCTCTCTCTCTCTCTCTCTCTCTCTCTCTCTCTCTCTCTCGTCTCTTCTCTCCTTCTCTCTCTCTCTCTGTTATTGGCTGTACATTTATATTTCTAATGGTAAAATGTTTTAAGATGACATTGAAATGATATTAATAATATTTCAAAGATTGATTCTGTATGTAATAGAATAATAACTTCTGACGAAGGATGATACTTTAGTATACATTTGGTGTTTGAACTTTCAAGATAGGCAGTTATAAGCATTTTTAGAGAGGACTTCGAAGTATTCGTGGATTCCAGCTATTCGTGTCTGGTCTGGTACACATTCGCTGCGAATAAGGGGGTTCACTGTAAATCAGTATAATAATAATACAGTACAAATGAATTTTGTAGGTAAAATGAGAATTTCATAACCTTTGTCTTAAATACAGCTGTAATAGCCTTTTTGAGTGTAACACTTGGGCTAGCCTACGTAGGTCTATAGTTCACACACAGCCTACACATTTCCATCTCATGTAAGGTAATACAAGTGGCAACAACAAATAAGGAAGTTGCTATATAAAAATATATTAATGATCACAAAACCAAGGTAGGCTGTGGATATAGTGTCGGCTAGGCTGCTGTATATGTACGTATAGATTTTATGAACTATACGTATACCCAAGTGGAGGCTAGGCTAATTTCAAGTTATGTTTTTTTCGAGAAACAAAGGACTTTTTTTAACATAACCTCATCACAACTGGGGGAAATCCTGGATAGTCATAAAAAATCAGTTCTGGGTTACGGCAGATGTTCCGAAGTTATGGCGCTGTAAGCAACAGAAGACTGAAACTAGTTTCTAAGCGGCATAGCTTTAGGCATTATATATAACGAGGTGTAAGAACTGGTTTAGGTAGTATAGAGACTGACCTGGTAGAATAATGCAAAGTAGGCAATGAAGAATGAGCTTGAGAGAGCAATGAGGAAGGACAAATATCCCTCAAATACATTTGAAACAGATACAGTCGGTTGATGGCACAACTTATAGTTTGGAAGAGTAGAGGGAGAGCTAGTGGTGGGCCAAAAGGACAAAGAGGACATAGGAGGGACCTTGAATTGTGATGACCTGGAGAAGAAGAATAGCACTGTCACTATTTAGATCCAGGAAAGCTACACTTACTTGAAGATTTGAAAAACAGTAATATTGTAAAGTGTAAAGCAAGAGCAAGTATCCAGTTCAGCATTCATGGGGAGTAAATCAATCACTATTCAGCCTAAAAGTTTACTTACCATTTCTTTTATTTACAAATTTACAGTATACATCCAGGTTTTTAACTCCCAACTTCTGGAAACAACACTCAGTGGACACACCTATCTAACCAATAACGAAGCTCTCTAAATACCTAACAACATTATTTGATTTTTTCCCTGTTATTTAATTTATGATTTCCTCAAGTAAGAAGCACGTTTTGTGAATAACTTGAAGAGGTCCCAGCACACTAGCATATTCAATAAGGGAAAGCTGCATAGATACCACCACTGCAATTTCTCAAGGCAATGCATTCATAGACTGCATAATAAATTTCATTTACATCAATGTAATACAGTATTTCATAAATAAAATTTAGAATTTTCCTGTCAGTCTCTTATTGGGGCAAACCCTCTCATTATATCAGACCTGAAATGAGAATAGGGTCCCCATTAATCCAACCATGAGGGAGAACACTCTCATGAAATATATTCATGTTTCATGAAATTTTAAAACGTAAATAAGTTAATGCACTTATAACTAAAGCACAAATCCTAATGGCCTGTATATGGCCACCACATTCCTCCCTGTTATCATTCATTGTTCTCACTCCATAATTTAGTGCTAACTCAATCTTATTTCTTTGTCATATTATTCACATAAAGTTTATACATATCCTGTAAAGTATTGTCACAGATTACAGATTACAGTGAAACCTCGGCTTTCGTACATAATCCATTCCAGAACCTCCCACGAAAACTGAAACGTAAGAAAACCGAAACAATAATTCCCATAAGGAATAATGTAAATACAATTAATGCTTTCCTGAACCCCAAAAATATTAACAAAAAATACAGTTTATAGGGAATAGACAGTTTTACATACAAAAACAATCAGAAATAAATATAGATGACTAATGAAATGAATAAATGAACATTTAACATCACTCTTACCTTTATGGAAAACACTTGTTAGTGTATGGGGGAGAGGGAGGAGGAAAGGTTATCCTTTGGAAGGGGAATCTCTCTCCAGAGGGACTTCAGGTATCAAGGACCTATCTGGGGTTACTTCTCTTTGTTTTTACCAACACTGTCTAAGGTTACTAACCCTCTTCATTTTTTACTGGCATAAGGACCAGCTTGAGTGTTTCTGGACCCCTATCGCACAACAAAACTGTCCAGATATTTGTTTCTGGCGTTTCTTTGACTTTTGCCTAAAATTAGACACAACATTGCCATTAACCATGTTGGAGACATGGATTACAACTTCTTTGTTGGGATGATAATTCTCCACAAAATTTCTTGCATCATTCCACTTTGCTAACATGTACTTAATCCTTGAAGTAGGCACATCATGTATGCCCATTTGTTTTCTGAATTTTCCAAACCAACCTCTGCTGGCCTTAAATTCACTAACAGCAGCACTTGTTGTAGGCATTTTCTCACCGAGATTGACATGCAACTTCCTCCAACACTATTATGAATTCTTTCTTAAATTTTATTGTGTTTCTCGTCATTTTTTTGCACAAGGGCTAGCACTTGGAACTTTCTTTGGCCCTATGATGACTTATTTAGCAGTCACACTCAAATGAAAAAGCACAAAAAGCACAAAAACAACGAACACAAAAGCAGAATGAGTCATGACAGAAGATGGGATGCTTTGTTTGGGCGCTCGATGCGGGGCTCAGTCACACGCTGGGCCCTGGATGGAGCATTTCCAAGTGTACGAAAACCAAGGAAATGTACGATAACTGAGACAAAATTTGTAGAAAAAAGTCAACAAAAACCGAAACATACGACATGAGAGGTGTATGAAAACCAAGGTTTGACTGTAGTACACAGGCTACTAGTTAGTTAGTTGTTCACAGTTGTCTCTATCCTTATTGCTATCCAGACTATCATGATTACTTTCTACTGTACTACATCTTAGATCTGTCCTATCACTACTATCCAGTTTAACTTGACATGTAGCAAACTGTTCTAAAACTTCCCTACTAACCACTGTATCAGACTACTTTCTGTAGATCCTTGGAACTCTTCAGTCTCTGCACTAAGTTCCAGACTACTTCTCTAAATCCTTGGAACTCTTCATTCTCTACACTAAGTTCACATAACACCTCATCTACATAATCTAATGCTTCCTGTATGGTATTTATATTTTCTAATTCATCATTGTCCACTGTACTCCTGTGCTTTAACTATCTTAACCCTTTCTACCTTTCTCCTTCTTCCTAGTCTTGACTGTCTCTACTAGAACCAAATGTTTACCTTTTAACAAACTTTCCTCTTGTTCACTCATCCCATAATCCATCCCTGTTTGTAAACATTCATTCACTGGTTGACAAATCAAATGTACTGGAGGTTAGTGATACATATGCTACTGACTACAATGTGAACTAATCTCAGACATAATCCATCCTCACATTCAGATTCCATGAAATAATGTAACCCATTTGACCACTGTTTAGTTACTACATAAGGTTCTTCATATTTCTCCCTAAACTTATTCGAATTCAGTCTTCCTTTCTCTACAACCTCTTTCAACAATTTTCCACCAACCTCATAACTTATGAACCGCTCATCATGCACTGATCTCCAATCATCCATATCGTCCTAAGTCAACAGCATCAAAGGTTTAATAGACCTCTCACAATTTATAATATACTCACTTGGGAACATTCCTATAATCCTGTGGGCACTTACATTGTACATCCACAAGGCTTTCACAATGTACAGATCCAATTCATTCTCCCTATCAGTCATCATTAGCAACAACTCAATGAACATCCTAATAGTTCTTTCAACTAACCTATTTGAGCTCGTCATGTATGGTGTTGCGTACACAACAGGTTCACTTCTTTTATCCCTTATTAGTAATGCATAAGCAAACGTACTCAGATGATCTAACATAACAACCAGTCCTACATTCCCATTCTTACTGGCAACAACAATGTATCACAACCACTTCAGATGGCTCTTTCATACTCAACTGCAATATAGAAGGGCTTACATACATTCGCTTATATTTACCCTTTTGCCAAGCTTCACACTTAGTCACCATGTCTGTACAAATCTGAACTGAATAGGAATTAAATACATTTTCTTTCCTACATCCTATCAGCTTAAATTCCCCAAACTGTCTGTATCTGTCATGCCCCTACATCAACTGCAATGTCATTTATTCTCAAGCCCACTCCAGTCAAAAATCAAAAAGGCATTTGCTCATCACTCACAACCATAAACATGCGCTTAACCTCCTCTAACGCACCGTATCTCTCCATCCATTCAAAACACTTTCAAACATCACCGCCACCTTTGCTGTCTTTTAGTGCAACAAAGCCGCCCTTAGGTAATACTTGGGATTTATGTTCGCTTCCACACTACCTTTCTCACTCTCAGGTATTCCTGATATCATATCAACCATCACATTTCTTACACTGGGTACATACTCCATCACAAAATCAAACTCACTCAAGTCCTCAATGGTTTGTGCTAATCTACTATCCACATTCTTCATACAATGCAAATACAAGCAGTCCCCAGTTATTGGCAGGCTCAGTTATCGACGATTTGGTTTTATGGGCTTGGCTAGTGCCATTTCTGCACCGGTGTCAGGTTATCAGCACCAATAATACGTAAAGTATTGGCGCTGATACGTATATACCTAACGGAGGCGCCATTAACCGGTTGTCAATGACTGATAAGCGTCGATAATCGCTTATCATCAAGCTGTCGAAATGGAACCTCTGCCGGTAACTGGGGATGGCCTGTATGGTAAACTAATGGTTGATGATCAGTCTTCACATAAAAGCTTCATTCCAGACAAAATGATTGTAAAGCTTTCAATCAACCTGAATACAGCTATCCCCCTCACTAATTTTGAATACTTTTGCTCTGCATACTAAAAGCCTTACTTACAAATGTAATCACTATCCCTCTCAATACCATTCACAACCTGCTTCTCTATCAGACATCCTCCCATTATATGACCATTGGCATTAGTGTAGACTTGAAGCATTTGTGAATCCTGGTTATGCAAACTCAACATCTTTAACTGCTTCCTTTTTCAACCTCGCAAACACTTTTATATTTTATAATTTTTTTTTTTATCCCACCTCTGCACCATACTCTTCCTCTTCCTCTTCCTAGTTCACTTTGTTAATGGCGTAGTAATCCATGAACAATCCAGTCAACTTTTTCCCAAACTCACTCAAATAAAAAATTCCAAGCAACTCACTAACAGACCTAGGCCTAAGAATCTCTATTATTTAATTCTTGAATTGATCATTTTTATGGCTTGTCAAAGAAGCCATCATGGATCTACTTTCCTCAGCTATCAGCATCTGGTAATACCCCTCACACATACATTCAGACACTATACACATCAGACAATGATCTTTCTGTTACTTCATTCACCTTCTTATACATAATCAATATTGTACACATCCTCAAACTTCCATTTGGCTTCCACCCAGGTACAATCAAGTTACTCCACTCTCTCTCACTTGGTTCAGTCATACTGGCTCACTCTAATACCTCACATTTTTTTTATATCTCTTTCATGACTAGTGGAGGTCGGTGTTAAATGGGGGTATTATACCAAACTTGGGCAATTTAGACCCATCAAAATCATTAACAATCCTCCTTATCACTCGCCGCCTCATCCATAACTTGTCTGTTGTCTTGTTCACTCAGTTCTTCATCTGTGTTTACTGTCCCCCAGTTCCTCATGTTCATTCATTTTCTTCCATTTCCCATACCATTACACTACAGCTGTTCATAAATTTTTCATCATCCATGTTTACAACCATAACACCTGTCCTAACCAATCACTAACATGTATACTCCACCTTTTCTTATTCACATCTGTATTTACCTAACATTAAACCTTAATATCATCCATATTGAGTATCCTATTGTATACATGCATTCGTCTTACTATGCTATCATCATCTTTGCTATTCAGCACAAACATATACATGTACTTGTCGTTTATGCTATTTTTCATGTACAGTTGCCATCCTACCTTTGCACAAACTAACTTGTTTTCCTCCTTTTGTATTTCCACATCCTCAGTAGCTTGAACTCCTACCCAACTTTTCATCTTCACTGACACTACCATGTCCATTTAAGTACCATTTCATTCTATCGTTTTGCTGCCCTTCGTTTCTATCATGTCTTCCCTTGGGTACATCACTATGTAATTTTCCTAAAAAATTTGATAACCTAAGTACCATATCATACTATTTATTGTTGTAACCAAACAACATGTATAATTCATTTTTGCTATCTATCCCATAAATTCCTCCTATCATTCTTGCTCATTTCACCTATATCACACACCTCTGTACTTTTAGCTACTACTGGTACCTGCAATTCTCCAGTCCCTCATACAAAACCTATCTGTCTGTAAGTTTCTTTCACACCTGGCAACTTTTCATACACATATTTATACATGAAAGTCACAGCATTTCCAGTATCAGTCACATTAATCACTTTCACACTTTCAACCACAGAGCGTTCACCCCAGTGTACCCTCTCCATACTCCATTTCCCTGATTTTGTGGACCATTCATGCCTAGATTCTGAATCAACCTTCTACATACTCCAGCAACACGGCTTATGATCCTAATGTGGTGCATCTAGCCTTTGGCATCTCGCACATCTGGACAAAATGTCCAGATTTCCACAATTCCAACAAACACCCACTGCTTGGATCTAGGGTTGACTCTAACCTCCCTACTTTTGCCCCTTGTACTTCCTCACTGTTATTAATTCCTAACTTAGCTTCCTTAATCATCCATTCCATCTCTTCCTGCATCCGCATGTCTGACTCCTTAACATGTTTTCCTGTCGATGCCTTCGTTTCCTTTATCACTTCAGTTTTTCATTTTCATCTATTAATTGTTCCTTCTCTGCTGATGCCTTCCTAAGGTATTTCCTTGTCTCCTTTAGTACCCACTGCAACCTTTTTAATCCATTTTCTTTTATTTTATTTTACCATACACCAATTTCAAAAATTTTCTTTTGTCCACAACCTTTTCCCACTACTTTACACTTAGATTACTATCCTCCCTTTCAAAGCTGCTCATTCCTACTACTCTTTTCCCTTTCAATACAATGGCCCCACTTTGGTGCCAATTATTTTGTGTGTGTGTGTGTGTGTGTTTTTTTTTTTGTCTGGTAGGACCAGTGTAAGATATCAAGAGAAAGTAAAATGTGTAAAAACAAAAATAGAAAAATGAATTTAAAATAAGTAAAATTTGATAAATCAAGAGCAACTGTTCAGTTCAACAGTCTATGGTAGTAAATCAAACAGCCACTACCTAACCTAAAGATTTGTATATGTACTAAGCTAGCTAGTTTTATTAACAAAATTTACAGTACATCCAAGTTAACTTCAGTTCCTGGAAACATCACTTTACTGAACAAGCCTACGTAACCAGTAACTACACTTCGTAAATCCCTAACAATACAGTCATTCAACAACACATTTTATTCTTCCCCTCACTTACCTTATGATGTCCTCAAGCAATGAACTTATTTTGTGAATCACTTTATGAGGTCCCAGCACACTAGCATATTCAAATAAGAGAAAACTGCGTAGATACCACCACTGCAACCTCTCAAGGCAGTGCACTTATAGACTGCACATTGTTTCATTAATATCAATGGCATTGCACTAGTATATAGTCTTTCATAAATATAACACTAAAATAAAAATTTTCTTAATCTCTTGTCAGGGAAAATCCTCTCGCCACATGAACTCTAAAATGAGAAAAGGGTCCTCATTATTCCTGACATGAGGGAGAACAATGACATTAAATATATTCACATATTAATTTTTAATTTTCATTATAAGTTAATGTATATATATATATCTATAAAGTGCAAAACATAATGGACAATATATGGCTGTCACAATGATGTATTTGGATACTCAAAAATGCTTGTACT
>NC_061094.1:14930213-14975020 GCF_015104395.2 Macrobrachium nipponense | reverse complement strand
ATCATGCTCTACGTAAAGGCATTCTTTCGGCCACTCGGTAGCAGCATCGTTATCGTAAGCATGTGGAATTCGTTCGTTCATATATGATTTCGTTTGTTAATGTAAATTGTGTTAGTGATTTCGCTTGTACTTTATCGTGTTGTGTGAGAACTTAATTAGTACTTAAATTACGTTAAACGTACAGTCATGGGTCCCAAGAAAGTTGCTGAGGTTTCACGGAAAGAGAAGGATGCTTTCTATGGAGACAAACAAAAATGAAGATTATCAAGAAGTATGAGGCTGGCAATGCGGTTGAGTGTGATCGCTAAGGAATACGGCCAAAATCCGTCGACGATAGGCACCATTTCTTAAGCAGAAGGAAGCCATCAAAGTAGCTACACCTTCCAAGGGCGTGAACTATTTTGTCCAACAAGAGGAGCCACGTGCATGATGAGAGGGAGAGGCTGCTTCTTCTATGGATTGAGGACAAAGAAATCACTGGCGATACGATAACTGAGACGGCAATCTGCCAGAAGGCCAGCGCTATTTTTCGCTGATCTGATTTGCCCAGGCCGAAAGACAACGGAGAGAGGGACATTGACGGCAACCCCAGACTTCAAGGCTTCTCGGGGGTGGTTTGATAAATTCCGTAAACGGACTGGCATCATTCGGTGGTGAAGAAATTGAAATTTTGTAAAAAAAAAAAAAAAAAAAAAAAAAAAAAAAAAAAACTAAAAAAAAAAAAAAAAAAAAAAAAACGTAAAGTATAAAAAAGTAAAAAAATGTAAAATCAAAGACAAAAAAAAAGGAATTTAATTTTAAGTTTTTTGTAAAGTTAAGTGTTAACGTTTTGTGCCATTTGTTAATGTGTTTCGTAAAGTTCAGTGTTAATGTTTCCTGTCAATTTTTAATGTGTTTCGTAAAGTTAAGTGTTCAAGTTTTTTGCCATTTTGTCCTCCTCCTCTGTCGCCACTTTCGGAGATTGCCTCACTTGAAAGGTAAGGTTCCACATTTTACTGACATAACGTACGTAGTGTTCGTACAGTATTTCTTGTATCATGTACACTAATACTCTTTATTTTTACAGGTATGTAGTACAATATTAGTAGTTACATGTAGTTCAAGTTTAGGTACTGAATGGTCAAATAATATGTTGTATTTCATTGTCATTGGTCAATTTAGCTTTATTATAAAATTTACTGGGGTGTTTTTTTTTTGTAGGGCTTGGAACGAATTAGGCAATTTACATCTAAAATGTGGTTCAAGATACGAAAAAATCTGGTTACGAAGGCCGCTTCGGAACAGATTAATTTCGTATCCTGAGGTACTACTGTATTATGAGAGTGGCTGGCCTCTCATCCTCCTCCTTCGTCCTCCTATTTCTCTTCCTTTGGCTAGCAAATATTACTAGAACCTACACTTGCTGGAACAGGCATCTGATGTGGTAAGTACACATCGAGCACCCATTCTATTTTTCTTTGTAGAATAATAGAAGCAATCCCACTCCTTCCTCTAGCGAGGGGAGGAGGGAGAAAGTGGTATTAAGACAAACTCTTTGAGTCTGTCTTACTGCTACCGGACTCTTAAGATTCATCCTAGCCTTTTCGTATGAGTTATGATTCCTGACTCATTCAAAAAGGCCCAGAAGTCTGACATTTGATCATATAGCTCCTATACTCTGATCAACAAAGAGGGATTCGAAGTGAGTCAAGGTTGGGTCAATACAATATTTAATTTTATAGGCGAGTTTTAAAGGGTTGTATTGTACTGAAGCATAGCATTCCACTGTATAATTACTCTGGAATGTTTCTTGGATTTTTCTGAGCAAAGGTTGTAGGTGTCGTTAACTGTGCCAAATCATCATCAAAGGGCCCTGGGGTACCTACTCAAATATTTATTGTTATTTATCACAAAGATTTGAGGTGGAAAAAACAGAAAAATTAAACCTGAAAACTTTAATAATTAAAAAGATATCATTAGTCTTTCATGGAGTTTATTTTTCCACCAATGGGACAATTAAGAACAGACTCCATAATGTCTGTGTCCCTAATCTACCCCACAGGGGATGGCACAACATGATTAGAGTGGCCCAAGTGTAAGCCAAACCAGCTTGGTGGGACTGAGAGTATTGCAAGAATACAATATCCCCACCCTAATCATATACGTACTGGGTCCAGTCCTGAAGAATAGTTCCGCCGGATATCTCTCAGGTCTAAACATTATTGAACAGTTAATGGTCCTACCACAGTTCCCACTATTTAGCTTTGGATATACAGTAATACCTCGAACTTACGCGAGGTTAGGTTCCAGACCTCCTCGCACAAGGGGAAGTTTCGCGTAAGTTTGGCACGGTCTCTGAAATTGCTAATAAATGCTTACTTCTAGAGTTTGAACACTCAAGATTTCCCTGATCATCTCGGTTTTTTTCCATATGTCCACCAGCTTGTGGTGTTTATGTATGGTAACACTGCATTCTGGGCTTTAAATAGACATTCAACAATAATAACAATTTCCTATTTCGAATATTAACAGTGTAATTCGCATACAGCAAATTATCAAAACACTTTTCAGTTGCAAATGTACACCCAGATATCCTTTTATTTATCTAAAACTTACACATCGCGTAAATATCTAAAGCCCGGGACGCAGTGTTACCATACACAAACACCACAGGCGGGTGGACAGATGGACATAAACAGAGTATAGGTACACTACATAAGTCGTGTCATAACGAAGTCACACAATTAAACAAAATAAAGAAGATATGTATGTACATAAGTAGTGTTTGCAGGGGGTGAAGGTAAAATTAAATCAATTTAAAATAATGAACTAGTGTGAGAGAGAGAGAGAGGAGAGAGAGAGAGGATACATATGTCATGTAGGTAAAACGCTGGGGGGTATCCTCTTTAAAAAGTGCAAATGGGATCACATCTTCTGAAAGCACATTAACTGTATGTGCTGTAATTACTTAACATAGTACGTACATACAGATTGTACCAGCACTTTTCTCCAAGGTAAGAAAGTAATTTTCACAGAACGACAACTCTGATGTTTTACTAGTTGATCATGGTGTTCTTATATAGTTACTAACACTGACTTACCTACTGCCCTTGTATTATTTTCAAAAATATAAATAGCTACACCAAAACCTCCATACTGATTTTTACACTTAAAAGCATGAAAACATATATTAATTGTAGTATATTAGTACTACTTCAGGAAATATTAAAGTTTCTGAAGGGATATCATCTTTGAAAAGTGCAGTTAACTATGTGAGTGTGCGTGAGTGGGTAACACAACTTATAAAAGTACACATACGCACTAACTGTATACTTATGCATGTACAAAAATAAAAATAATATATTTTTAATAAATATTTTATACAGAAAAGCTTTAGAATTTAAAAATTTGCATAATAAATTAAACATAAACACTTTTGCAGGGTTTTGCAGTGCTTCTGGAGGGTTCACAAATGTTCGCGCTATTGTGAAAAACTCGTGTATGATAATTAGTTAAATTCTGATGAAAAGTTCGCGCTATTGTGAATTCATGCCAATCGAATTGCATAAGTTCAGGGTAATACTGTAAACCCAGTCCCAGCTATGTTATCCTTTCCTATTTATCAGGTCCAATAAATTTTAGCAAACTTGTAAAATTCCACAAAAATTAATCCAAATAAATATTTAATGATAAATGGGACTCTTGGACTCAAACCTGGGAACAAATTCTTGGGGTTCAAGAGCCTCCTCGCCACGTCAAGGTGGTCCCAAGTTGAGGGGAACATCCAGGACAAATAGATGGTTGTAAAACCCTTCTGTGTTTATGTCTTTGACCAACTCACCAGCTTCCTCATTGAAAAGGGCTAAAACGTCTTGCAACAGGCCCAAAAACCTCTCCGGCCTATTGAGTAGGCTGTTATGTTAATGCCCGAGGATTTTAGGGAAAGTTTCTCCCTGAACAGAATGGCACAGCCCTCCTTGATGACTTTTAGAATCGAAGGTTCCACGTTTCTGGCTTTCTACTGGCCCCAATAATAGAGAAGCCTCACTCCTACAGGTGCATAGAGGAAAGGGTCCTCACTTACAAGGGTTGATCTGGTGGAAGTTTTTTTTTTTTCTGGTCGTCCAGTCCAGAGATTGACGCAAGGGGATTGAGAATGTCCTCTGCCACTCAAAAAGGGCTGTCAAGACAGTGGGGAGACTGTCCTGATGCTGAGGGAGGTCAAAGGAGTACATCTTAGTCCCTATGACGCTAAGCAGGCGGCACTAACAAGTTTTCTGTTTACTTCTTCTGAAGTTTGGCCATCACTCATTCCAAAGTACCCTTCGGGAATAAACTGGTTTGATCCAAAGGAGCATAAAGAAGAACGATCTTTGAGAGGGAGTGACTCCTGTAAAGGAACACCACATCTCTATCTTTTTAAATACTACTCCTGTTGTAAATATCCATGCTAACTCTTGGGTGCCATCCCTGACCGCCTTGTCTGCACAAGCAAGCACTCCTAGTCAGTTTGTAGCAAAGATCTCCTGAGGGGTGGTGCAGTCTTCAATTTTCTTTGCTAGAGCCCTCACGATCCAATCAAGGAAGTCAATACTTCAACACCTTGAAGACTTCCTTAATGAGATAATCAAGCTTTGAAGATGTAAATGAAATCCTTGTAGAGGAGAATGCAGACCTTCTTGCCGAGCTGCTAAGACTGGTGCCAAGTGAGCGGAAGCACGAACCGACACAGGTGGACCTTTGGACTCCAGGTGTGAGGGCGGTGGACACTCAGACACCGACTGCTCAGACACAGAGCGTTTTGCATACACTGGACGCTCGAACACCGAGTTCTCAGACACTGAACACTTGGATATCGGGCGTTCAGACACTGGACACTTGGACACCCGGCGCTTGGACATTGGGCGCTCAGACAAACACCTGGCACTCGTACACTTTCTTGGAAGAGGAGTGTTTCAGGACAGCCTGACGCTCAGCTACCTGATGGGGGCTCTCCCTAAATCTACAGGACATCAGCGAATCCTCTTCTACCAGTGAACGATGCCTTTTCAGTAGCCTTGAAACACTTGAACAATGCTGATAGCATCCTTTGTAAACACCAGTGTCTGAATCATTCTATGACAAAGTATGAATGTCCAACCGGACGCCTTTCCAGTGGCCGTCCAATGAGTCCTGGGACTGGGACAAACCCCACCGATCTCCCCTGGACTGCCAGTTTGCTTCCTCCTAGGGGTAGGGGAGTTTAGCAGAGACCTTGGTTTAGGAGCAGCGGTGGGACAGATATCCACCTCCTCCGATGCACCTGCACCGACACTATTCACTCTGTCCATCAAGGCTTCACTGAAGTCCCAATTTAGGCAATGGTATTCATCAATAGACTGGCAATGGCATTGGGTTCCAAAGAATGGGAGCCAGGAATCAGAGTGCAGTAATACCTCACTCTTACACAATTCAAGTTGCATGAATTCACAATAGCGCAAAGTTTTCATTGGAACCAAACTAATTATCATACACAAGTATTTCACAGACACGAAAACAACATTTTAGACTCCTGCAAAGGTGTTTGTTCAATTTTTTTTTATGTAATTTACAAGTTTTCAAGCTTTTATGTATAAATTTAATAACATTAAATATTAAAAATAATAATTCTCTCTCTCTCTCTCTCTCATTATTCACACACTCCACTGTTTTTACCAACCATTTATTTCTTTTTTAAGGTTAATGTAATAAGCTAACTTTTAAATGGAATTACATCAACTTTAATTTAATTTAAAAGTTAGCTTACTACTTACCTCTCTCTCTCTCTCTCTCTCTCTCTACTTCTCTCAACTCCTCTCTCATCTCTCTCTCTCTCTCATAGTTAGCAGGTGGCATAGATAATTTTTAATTGATTAATTTTATCTTTACCTTCTAGAACTGTAAATGCCTGTTCTAAATCAAGACACATAACAAGGAGTTGTATTAGTCCGAATAAAAAGCACTGTTTGTTCAAGAAAAAGAATTTAAGAAACATTTAGAAAGAGACAGAATGAAGAATTTCTTAAAAGTGGTTGAGAAGACTTCTAAAATTAGATTGGTTGTTCAAAAGGGGGAAAGAAAAGATAACTATGTTGTACTGTCGGCCAACGAAGAATTGGCATAGTTTCTTAATTCATTGTTCGTTATGGAAATATTGCCATATGCAGGTGCCAGATTATTTACTTAACAATAAATAACATTTCCTTTCATAGGTGCTATACTTGAAATAAATTACATTAGAAATGAGTAGACTTATTCAACGTATTAAAGATAATTATTTTGCAAAGTAAGGAAAATATATACCGATGGGTCCACGATTTCTAATTTTATTCTCAACTCTAGCTTCGTGACAGCATACCTAAGCATTTTGAAGTTGGCTTTGCTGCTGCTCGAGTCTTGACTTAACGTATCGTACTGCACTGGGGTGTTGTCATTTCGTCTCCTACAGCCGATAAATAATACATAAAAGCGTTAAAATTCTTTGAAAACAATGTTTAATTAAACTAATTTTGTCCTTTGATCAATAAAATAATTTGCATGACACATTTAGTGGGCCTAAATTTGACTTCTGATTTTCACACATGATTAGCCTAGGTCTATTTTCAGCAGTATACTCTCTCGGATACGTAATATAAATGAATATTTAAATCGACACACACACACACACACATATACAGGCGGTCCCCGGGTTACGACGGGGGTTCCGTTCTTGAGATGTGTTGTAAGCTGAAAATCGTCGTAAGCCGGAACATCGTCAAAAATCCTAAGAAAACTATGTAAACTGCATTCTTATGGCATTTTCATCAAAAAAACCTTCAAATATTGATTATTTAGCATTTTTGGTGTCATATTTCATCTCCCAGATGAGCGTTGGTAAGGCGTCGTAACCCTGGACACATGGCGTCCCCCGTAACCCTGGAAATAACGTCTATTGACAAGCATCGTAACCTCAGAACGTCGTAAGCCGACACCAGACGTAACGTAACCCCATGTACTGCCCCTGTATATATATAATAATATAATAGTATATAATATATATATATATTATATAATATTATATATATATCTATATATATTATATATATATTATATATATATATATATACGTATATATATATATTATATATATATATAGATATATATATAATTATATATATATATATATATTATATATTTATATAGGTATTATATATATATCTTATATCATATTACATATTAATATCTATATATAGTTATATATATATTATATATATTATATATATATTATATATTATTATATATATATCTATATATATATTATATATATACTATATATATTATATATAATATATATATATATATATTATATATATATATATATATATATATATATATATATATATATATATATATATATATATAATATCATATACTATATATATATTATATATATTAGATATATATATATAAAAATAGTAACTATATATATTCGATATATATATATATATATACTATATTATATATATATATATATATATAAAATATACTATATATATATATATATATATAATATAATTATATAAGTATATATATATAACTATATATAATTATATATATATATATATATATATACTATCTTATATATATTATATAATATATTATATTATTATCCATATATATATATATATATATATATACATATATATATATATAAATATATATATAGTATATATATATATAATATATAATATATATATATATGGATCATATATATATCATATTTATAATATATATATATGTATATATATATATATATATATATATATATAATATAATGTATATATATATATATAGTATATATATATATATATATATTATTGTAAAGGAATATTGATTTTTGATTATAAAATAAAATTGCATGAAAAGGTTGAAAATTGATATTTGGCATACAAAAAAGTGTGTACACTTAACAACAGATGGCAGCAGTCGTTGCGTAGGCGGTAGTCGCCAAGGATAATGTAACGAAAAATGATATTTGGTCCATGGATGTCTAGCGTGAGTCGGCTATATAAAGGCCCAAAACGATGATTTTCGTTGGAGCTGAAACAAACAAGTGATTATAATAGTGTATCAAGTTTTGAGGAATATATGGTAATGTACTGTTTTATCCATTTGGACGTTTTCTTTGTGTGATGTTACGTTGGTTGCCACTAACTTTTTTGATGTTACAGTGAATTATATGTTGTGTTGATGTAAAGCTTTGTGACTTGGGTATTATGCTGTAAAATGCAGTGATTATGATGAGTAGTCTTGATGAAGTGCTGTATAGCGAGTCTTTGCTTTTTGTGTAAAGCGTCCGTAATTTGTTTAATGTTCGTTTGTGACTTTAATTTCCTTACTAGTTGTTATTAAAGTACATTTTAAGTTATAGTGAGTTGTCACTGTTTCCTGATATATTCTCCTCGTAAATCCTTACCGTAGAGAGAGATTTTTTTTTTTATATTACATGGGGGCCTGTCGAACGAAACCCGAACGTATCCCTACTCATTCTGTCGAACGAAACCCGAACGTATCCTTATTAATTGTTGCTTTATTCATCTCGAGTGTATTCGACCATAACTTGACGTATCCCTACTGTTAATTGCTTTTCAGTACTTCCATGTACTTTAGAGAGGGGGGCGAGTTGTGATAGTGTTAGTGCTATAATATTTGTCTTGCTGTGTTATTTTGAGCAGGTTATTAAAGATGTTTGATTTGAAAGATTTCATACGTAGTCCTAGTGGTGAAAAGTTAGAAGGTATAACTTGAATAGACTGGATTGTTCTAGCTAGGTACTATAATGTAGAAGTATCAGAATCTGCAAGGAAGCAAGAAATCTCAAATAAAGTAAGTGAGGCGCTAATGACTTTAGGCATTTTGTCTGATAAGGAAGGGTTGTTACTAATGAGTTGGGAAGGGCAAGAAACTGATAGCCAGCAAAGCGCAAGTGAGAATAATACAGAGGGTAGTGCAAGTGAAGAGGAAGGTGCCAAAGCCGTACGTGAAAAAACCAAGTCATGCAAGGTTAAACCAAAAAAGTCCAAACTTGTTTATGAAGGGATGAGTGTTGAGCAGATGCAGATTCATTTGCAAATAGTTAGATTAGAGAATGAGAAAGCTGTTGAACTAAAGAAGTTAGAAAATGAGAGCTGAAAAGGTTAGGAAGGTAGAAGCTGAAGTTGAGCAAAAGAGGATAGAGCTAGAGATGAAGAAACTTGAAGTAGAAGAAAAGTCCAGAGAAATACCAAAATCTTTTAGAATAGACAATGCAGTAAAAAGTGTACCAATTTTTGTTGAAAATGAAGTGGATGCATTTTTTTTACAATTTGAGAAAGTAGCAGAACAGCGTGAATGGCCGAGAACGTCATGGAGCACGTTGGTTCAAACCTCCTTTCGAGGAAAGGCTAGGGAAATATTTGCTGCCTTATCTTTAGATGATTCCAAGGATTATGAGAGAGTTAAATCTGAAGTTTTGAAGGCTTATGAATGGGTGCCAGAGAGGTATAGAGAGAAGTTCAGAAGCTGGATAAAAAGAGACAGTCGTACTCATATGGAGTATGCACGGGAACAACGCCTGTGGTATGATAGGTGGATGAATGCCCGAGAGGTTAATGGTGATTTCAGTAAACTTCAGGAACTTATCTTGCTTGAGCAGTTCAAGGATGGTATTAATCCACTTATTAAAACATATTTGGATGAACGTGATGTAGATAATGTCGATGAAGCCACTCAGATTGTCTGATAATTATGCATTGACCCATAAGCTATATAATACTGACGTCACTCCTAAAATTGGAAGGAGCAGAGTTTGGGAAGAGCAGCAAAATTACAAGGCACAAGGTAAGACTACGAGTTCACAGGTATCATCTCGTGGAGTCTTATAATAAATCCTTTAATTTAAAGAGGTAGTAGAGGGGCAAGTCAATATAGTTCTGGTCCTAGTGTTAGTGCTGGAAAAGCAGGATCCAGTGTAAATGATCAGTTTACACCTAGTTACCAAAATATAGGCGAAAATTTTAGAGATTTTGTATGTTTCAGTTGTGGCAAACCAGGACACATCAGTAGGAGTTGTCCACATCGCACAATAAACCGTCCAATTCAAGTGGTAAATAAAGTTAAAGATAAACCTGTACATTTTAAGGATGATCATAAACCTGAAAATACCATTGCATTGTTGAATCAACCACAAACATGTGGTGACAGAGGTCCTTGTTTGTTTGCTTCTCCCCTTAGGCCAGGTAAGAGGTATTGTAACGATAGCATCGACAGTAATAATATATGTGATGTTGATGAGAATATAGGTTACAAAATAGGTAACAATGATGTTCAAAATGTTAGTAATGTTGGTTGTATTGAGAATATTGTAAAAGGAAATGGAGTGAGACTACCTGAAGAGAAGTCCACATCCAAAGGTACTGAATTGTATGACCCTTTTATGGGAGATGGTTGGTTACACCTCCCTTGTGTTGAAAAAAAGAAAGTAAGGTGGTTAAGATATACCGGAGCGGTACAGTCTGTAATGATAAGAAATATGTATGACCAGTGGAAGGATACTGGAGAGTATGTACTTCTTGTGCGTGGGTTTGGACCTGAGTTTTCAGCTCCATTAGTAGAAGTAAGGTTAGAAACTCCGTTAATTTCCGGGATATGTTAAACTTGCTTTGATGAGAGAAATCCCAGTGTCAGGAGTAGAGTTAATTCTTGGAAATGATGTATGTGGAGACAAAGTTTTTGGTAGCAGTAATCCAATTTTGACAGAAAAACCCTTTAATTCTTCATTTATTACAGAAGTTGAATGTACATTTCCAACCTATTTCCTGCTTGTGCAGTTACTACAAGAAGTAAGAGTGCCGAGGCGGAAAGGTAAATGATGACGACGGTTTGGATTTACAAAACTTATTTAAAGATAGTCCGGAAACACTACAAGTAAGTAAAGTCAGTACTCCTTTGCGAATGCTGAAAGTTAATAAGGAAGAATTTGTTAAATCTCAAATTGAAGATGATAATTTGAAGGTAATAAGAGATAATGCCCTTGTTGATATAAATGATATCGAGAAGGAAGGCAAGTGTTACTTTTTAAAGGATGGAATCCTAATGAGGAAGTTCAAGAGTAGAAATGTTAATGATGTTGTAGAACAAGTGGTCATTCCAAGTAGTTATAGGAATTTTGTTCTGGTTATTGCTCATGACTGTAGTTATTCTGGTCATTTAGGTATAAACAAAACTTATGAGAAATTATTAAGGTATTTTTTGTGGCCTAAGATGCGGAAAGAGTGTAGTGAATATTGTAAAAATTGTGATTTATGTCAAAAAGTAGGTAAAGCTCAACATGACCCTAAGGTGATGCCATTGCAACCCATTGAAGTTCCAGGAGAACCCTTTGAGAAACTGGTTTTGGATTGTGTAGGACCTCTGCCTAGGTCTAGCAAAGGTAACGAGTATTTGCTGACAATTATGTGTAGTGCTACCAGATTTCCAGAGGCTATTCCTTTAAGAACAGTGAGTGCTGATAAGATAATTGAAGCGCTTAACAAGTTCTTCTCGCTGGTAGGTTTGCCAAAAGAAGTTCAAACCGACCAAGGAACCAACTTTACGTCTAGAAAGTTTACCTCATTTTTAGCTTGTCAGAATATTAAGCATTGCTTATCGTCTCCTTATCACCCACAGAGCCAAGGAGTGGTCGAACGATTTCATCGAACCTTCAAAACCATGCTTCGCACGTACTGTTGTGAAAATGAAAAGGAATGGGATGTCTACATACCAATGTTGCTATTTGCCGTTCGTGATAGCGTACATTCATCGTTGGGTTATTCTCCTTTTCAGTTAGTATATGTCCATCAGGTAAGGTCACCCATGGAGGTGATAAAGAATCAGTTGATTTCAGATGAGAAGGATTCTATCACGTTACAAGAAATGAAGGAAAAAATAAAGAAAATATGGAAAGTAGCACATGAGAATCTCAAAGTAGTACAAGAAGAGATGAAAAGAAACTACGACAAAAAGGCTGCAAAACGTGAACTCGACATAGGAGATAAGGTTCTAGTGTATCTCCCTACAGCTGGTAAGGTTTTTAACCAGAAGTATATAGGACCTTGCACGGTGAAGGAAAAAGTAAGTGATGTTAATTATCGAATTCAATTTCCTACAGGACGGAGGAAAGTTAAAACTTTCCATATTAACAAATTAAAGAAGTATAACGAATCCAGTGGAGTGTTGCCAATTGCAAAAGAGGATGATGAAAAAGACGTTGAAGAAGATATTGAACTTCGATTAAAAAATACAGATTATTTGAGTGATGATGAAAAATTTAGGAAGTTATGTATTCATTTATCTGATGAACAGCAGCATGATTTTAAAGTGCTAATTCAAAACTTTTCAGATCTATTTTCAGACCATCCTAAAAGGATAAAAGGAGTACAGCATAAAATCAGGTTGAGAGATGAGACGCCAATAAGTCAGCGTCCATACAGAATGTCGCCGAGGCAACAACAACAGTTAAAGACCGAAGTTTGCTTATTTACTGAAACACGGACTAGCAGAGGAAAGCCATAGTGAATGGGCTAGCCCATGTATTCTAGTCGACAAACCTGACGGAAGTGCAAGAATGTGTACAGACTATCGAAAGGTAAATAATGTACTATAAAAGATTCATATCCTATGCCCAGAGTAGAAGATATAATTGATAATGTAGCAAAGTTTTCCTTTTTTAAGTAAAATGGATTTATTGAAAGGATACTATCAAATTGAGTTAGACAAAAACAGCAGGGATATTGCTGCATTTGTTACACCCCATGGACTTTATAATTATAAGGTAATGCCATTTGGTTTATGTAATGCACCTCTGACATTCCAACGTCAGATGAATTATATCTTGAAGGATCTCGAAGGTGTATTTGTTTATTTGGATGACATTATCATAGTTGGAGAAACCTGGGAAGATCACATTAAAAAAGTATATGATGTTTTTAAGAGGTTATTAGAATTTAATGTTACGATAAACCTTGCCAAATGTGAATTTGGAAAAACTACAGTTCAATATTTAGGACATGAAATAGGAAGTGGCCAAGTGAAACCTGTTGATTGTCATATTGAGGTCATAAAGAATTTGACCCTCCCTACATCTAAACGTGGAGTGATGAAATTTTTGGGAACAGTGGGGTATTACAGAAAATTTTGTAAGAACTTTTCAGATGTAGCCTACCCATTAACAGAGTTGCTGAAAAAGGATGTAAGTTTGTGTGGCAAAGGAATGTGACGATGCCTTTAATAAACTTAAGCTCATGTTAATGTCTAAGCCAGTGCTGAAATCCCCAGACTTTAATCTACCATTCAAGTTACAGGTAGACTCCAGTGAAGTAGGAGCTGGCAGTGTATTATTACAGGAACATAATGGTGTTTTACACCCTGTATCTTACTTTTCAAAGAAATATAATAGCCACCAGTTAAATTACAGTATTGTTGAAAAAGAAGCTTTGAGTTTAATTTTGAGTTTAATGCACTTTGAGATATACTTGCTTAACAGTAACTTTGAAGTAGATGTATATACTGATAATAACCCTTTAACCTTTATTAATAAATGTAAGCACAACAATAAGAGAATTTTAAGATGGTCTTTATTTTTGCAACCATTCAAACTAAATATTCACCATATAGCAGGCAAAAAAAATGTCATTGCAGATTCTCTCTCTAGATCTGTTGATTATTTAAAGGAAAGTGCTTGTTATCAACGACGTGGCAGTCTCCGATAGTTGCTAAATGGAAGTAGCTAATGTTTAAGACTGTAAGAGTGAAAATTCAGAATGGACTGAGGAGAGAGCCGCTGAGTTAAAAGGGGGGGGAATGTGAAGGAATATTGATTTATTGAATGTAAAATTGCATAAAAGGTTGAAAATTGATATTTGCATACAAAAAAAGTGTGTACACTAGACAACAGATGGCAGCAGCGCTTGGCGTAGGCGGTAGTCGCCAAGGATAATGTAACGAAAAATGATATTTGGTCCATGGATGTCTAGCGTGAGTCGGCTATATAAAGGCCCAAAACGATGATTTTCGTTGGAGCTGAAACAAACAAGTGATTATAATAGTGTATCAAGTTTTGAGGAATATATGGTAATGTACTGTTTATCCATTTGGACGTTTTCTTGTGTGATGTTACATTGGTTGCCACTAACTTTTTGATGTTACAGTGAATTATATGTTGTGTTGATGTAAAGCTTTGTGACTTGGGTATTATACTGTAAAATGCAGTGATTAGTGATGAGTAGTCTTGATGAAGTGCTGTATAGCGAGTCTTTGCTTTTGTGTAAAGCGTCCGTAATTTGTTTAATGTTCTGTTTGTGACTTTAATTTCCTTACTAGTTGTTATTAAAGTACATTTTAAGTTATAGTGAGTTGTCACTGTTTCCTGATATATTCTCCTCGTAAATCCTTACCGTAGAGAGAGATTTTTTTTTTATATTACAATATATATATATATATATATATTATATATATATATATATATATATATATATATATATATATATATATATATATATATTATATATAATCTGCTTTATTTGATTATTCCCATTATTCTTGTTTTATTAGCCATGTTTGCCTTTCTTATCCTTTTCATAATTGCTTAACATAATTCAAAGTCAAAGAGCAATCATAAAAAAATCAAACTAATATAATTCAGTCTTATTTTTTTATCGAATTCCTTGCATATCATCCTGTTTCATTTGGACACGTTGGAAAGCTGTGGGAGTCAAAACTGACGAATACATTAAGAAAGGCTTACTTTCATTAAAGCTTTCTTAAGTTGATCTTTCTGTAGCTATTCATTTCTTTTAAATAGAAATTAATTCAAATTAGTTTTACTGTATACTAGACCACTACCATAAGCATATTATAAGTAGCTGAAAGGCTAAGAAATATGAAAGGTGACGTTCTCGTTTAAGTCCATTTAATGATTTTTTCTCTCTCTCGAGAAAAACCTACTGCTTTAATCAAGGGTTGCTCTTTGACGGCTACAGGGGATAACACGAGTGTATGCACATATTTTGGAGAATGAAAAAAGGGATTTTGACGTAAGGAAAAATCTATTCTGGGCGATTGGCTCGTGTCGCCAGCGAAATATCCTTTAATCTATTATTTCTAGGGTAAATGTACTAACACATACCAGAGAATAAATAAATAAAGAAAAAGGTCAGTATAACTGACTCGCTCACCCTCCCAGAGAGTGTCGGTATGAACACTATGGCGAGTGAGACCACTACCACGAGCCAAATGCCAATAGAATTCTCCCACTACAAAATCCCCCAAGAGGGGAGCCGACCCACAGAGTGGGCAGCACCTACTACTACTACTCCATCCCATGCTGCCGACTGCCGCGCCTCTGGTGGCCATCATGAAGTTAGCAGACAATCTTGGCGATGGGATGGGTAGGGCGGGATTTCGCTGGCGACACGAGCCAATCGCCCAGAAATAGATTTTTCCTTACGTCAAAATCCCTTTTCTGGGCTCAGCTCGTGTCGCTGCGCGAAATCGTACCAGAGAAATAGCACAAGATTGTAAAGAAATTCAACAAAATATAAAGGGGTCTCAAATAAAAGATAAAATAAAAAATAAATCAATATAATTGCTAATAAAGATACATATACACAGTGATACAATAGAAATATTACTTAATTATACTTAATGCTAATAAATTTCTTTTAACTTAATTAAGGTAATATACATATATACAGGAGAAATATCATATATGTACAACAATGGTATCTGTGTAAAGCTTATGTATCAAAACAATCTAAAGCAATTAACATAAAAGTTGAATACAACAAACTCAACAATAATAAAATATAAAAGAATGTATATGACTTAATATACAAAACCCGTAACCATTATAATAAGATGTATCTCCTAGCATAAAAAATAAGGGGAGGATGACATCCACGAGATCAGTAATCATCACAAATGTGAGTGTCCCTAGCAAAAAAAATAAGGGACACCCACTATATCATCATCAAAGCAGCTAAGACACAAGGTGACCGTAAATGAACAAGGCAGGAATAGACGAAACTGTTGGGTGAGGCAGGTAGAAAGGAGGACTGAATCTTCTACTAAGGATTAGTCAGAGTCAGGGGAAACTATGTTACCCGCTGCAACTGCTGAAAATTTCAGGGCTTCCAAAGACTTTAAGTAATGACGTTTGAACACTGTCGGCGATTTCCATCCAGTATACTTTTTCAACTCATCGAAGTTCATATGTTGGAAATAGTTAATTGAGGTGGCTACTGCCCTGACATCATGTGCTTTTGGGAAAGAGTCAGGATTGGCTTGTTTAATGAAGTACAGGATTTGTTGCCTGATGCCTTTAATAGATAAAGTAACCACCTCCTTTTCTCTCCTAAAGAGAGGACCTGATGAGGATGAGGAGGTCCTAGATAGAAAGGCTCGTAAAGCTGAAACTGGGCAAAGAGATATATCTTGTGGAAGGGGTAGTACCTTCCATGGTTCCCACCTCATCAAAGGATCTTCATTCTTAGCTAAAAAGCTACGTTCCGGTGAAAGTAGCACTTCCCCTGTGGGAAGGAACTGAATATGATCCGGATCTCTGGATAAAGCCGACAGTTCTGAAATTCTAGCTCCTGAGGCCAAGCTTAATAAAAATAGGGTTTTTCTTAAACAAGCATTATAAAACGAGCATGTGTCATTATTGGTTTCTGAAGCCAGTTTTAGAACATCGTTTAAGAACCATGATACTGACGTAGGCCTTACAGAAGGTCTAAGTCTAGCACAGGCCTTGGGAATAGAACGAGAAGTAGGAATCTGTCAAGTCTATGTTGAACCCAAATTGAAAAATCTTTTTCAAGGCTGACTTGTTTGTCGTAATTGTGCTAGCTGCTAAGCCTTTTTCAAATAAGGATCTGAAAAAGGATATAGCTGAATTGATTGTCATGATCTTAATATCTGATTCTTTCAGGAAGGTTGCTAACTTTTTGACAGCAGCATCATACTGTCTCAAAGTTGAATCTCTCTTATCTGATTCCAAGAAGAGAATATTCTGAGGGTCAATATTCGCATTCCTTTTCGCTGCAAACTTCATGAAATCCATAAAGTTAGGGTTTTGAGAATCCCTGAGGAAGCGAACACAGACTTCGTTTGTACTGACTGGGAGAGCTTGGGATTGGGGATCCGAAGAGGGCGGAGACCCAGTTCCAGGATGAGAGGGTACCAATTGCTCTTCGGCCAGTCTGGGGCTACTAGAGCCACTTGACCCCTTGAATGTCCTGAGTTTGTTTAAGACTTTCATGAGAAGATTCACCGGAGGAAAGACATAAATCTTCTCCCAGTTGTTCCAATCTAGAGCCAGGGCGTCCGTGGCATAGGCCAGAGGGTCCAGGTTGGGGGCCACATAACACGGGAGTTTGTGGTTCGCTTGGGATGCGAAGAGATACTACCCTGTAAGACCTGGAACTCTCTGAAGAATCCATTGGAACGAAACTGTTGTTCCCAGTGACCATTCCGACTCTAGAGGTACTGATCGGGATAGAGCATCTGCTATGACGTTTCTCACTCCCGCTATATGGGTGGAGGAGAGATGCCAACTGAACTTGTCCGCCAGGGAGAATATGGCTACCATGACATGATTTAGATGACGTGACTTGGAGCCTCCTCTGTTTATACAATGTACTACCACTGCGCTGTCCAGGACTAGCTTTATGTGGCGAGTACTTTGGCGGACGTAACCTTTTTTAGAGTCAAGAACAGTGCCAATTGCCTCCAGTACATTTATATGGAACTGACGGAACTGAGGTGACCACGTTCCTTGAACCTTTTTGAACTGGGAATATCCTCCCCAACCGCTTAATGAAGCGTCTGTGTGGATAGTGATCCCTGGAGGAGGAAACTGAAGGGGCACTGACACCGATAGGTTCTTGACTTTCGCCCACGGGCCGAAGTCGATTCTTTAGAATCAGAGGGACTGAGGACAATTTGTCCCTGGACCTGACATTTGCTCGTGAGCGCCAGATTCTGGTTAGTGGTCTTTCAGTTTGGCTTTCATTAGGATGTTCGTCACTGATGCAAACGGAGAGAACCCAGGATCCTTTCCTGAGATCTTCTTGAAGCCAGTTTGTGACTCAGAAATTGCTTGACTGACTTCGCTATTTCCTTCCTCTTGGACGATGGAATCGACAGAGTATGGGAGGGATAGATTCCATTGAATGCCTAGCCACTGAAAGTTTGACTCTGGAGTGAGTCTTGACTTGGTCCCTGTTTTATCTGAAGCCTAGATATTCCAGGAACTGAATCACTTTCAGTGTTGCTTTGTTGCATTCCTCGACTGTTGAGGCCCAGATCAACCATCGTCGAGATACGCTACTACCATAACCCCCTTGCGATCTGAGTTGTTGAACAACTACTTCCGCCAGCTTCGTAAACAAACCTCTGGGTGCTACGTTGAGCCCGAAAGGAAACTACCTTGAAGGAGAATGTCTGGTCTCCTATCTTGAAGCCCAGATAAGGACGGAAGTGTCTTGCAATAGGGATATGATAGTAAGCGTCTGTAAGATCGATAGAGGTGGTGACGGCCCCACGGGGAAGTAAGGTCCGCACCTGCGAGATCGTGAGCATCTTGAACTTGTCGCAGCGAATGGCCTAAGTTTAAGCGGGACAAGTCTAAGATTACTCTTCTTTTTTGTGAGCCTTTCTTTGGCACGCTGAACAAGCAACCTTGAAATTTTAATCTTTTGACTCTCGCTATAGCTCCTTTCTGAAGGAGATCCTCCGCATACTCCGTCAGTTCCTTGGAAGGAAGTTGACGGAAAGGCCTGGATGGGGGTGGGTTCGTTAACCAGCTCCAACCCAGGCCTTTTGACACAATGCTCTGAGCCCACTTGCTGAAGTTCCACCGGTGGCGAAAGTGAAACAGCCTCCCTCCTACCTGAAGTTCTTCATTGGTTCTGGGAACCTCCTCGGCCTCCTCTGAAGTGTTTTCCCCTATTAAAGGGACCTCCTGATCCTCTCCCACAAAAGGAACGCTTACCTCTGCCTCCCTTACCCGAGCGGTCATACTTCTGTGAAGATTGACTCTCGAAGGCTTGATTGTAAGCTGGAGAGATGGCGTAAGAGGTGGAGGGCTGAGGCTGAGGGGAGATCACGTAAATTGGCTGTGATTGAGCCTTAGAAGTGGAAGGTTGGGCTGTTTGCACTAAGGGAACCGCCGGAACTTGCTGAGAAAAGCGTGGCTGCTTTTTCTGGTAGGGCTGGAAACGCCTGGGTTTCCTTTGCCCCTTACCTCTAGCTGCTAGATCTTGCCTCCTCTTAGCCGTAAGGCCCCAACGGTCCTTAAGGCTCTGGTTCAACCTCGTAGCCTCTGACTGGACTTCCTTCACCATCGCTTCTGGGAAGAGATCTGCTCCCCAGATGCTCGACGAGAGTAACCTATTCGGCTCGTGCCGAATGGTTGCTTCTTGTAGGACATGCTTCCTACAATTCGTCCTAGCAGTGGCAAACTCAAACATATCTGACTGTACCGTTTGAGTCAGGGATTTGGTCATAAGTTTGAAAAGCGGCTCTGAACCATAGGCTATGGTGGCCACCTCGGTCATAGCCATAGAATTAATCGATCTGGCTAACCGCGATTTGGCGTCAAATTCAGCCTGAATAAGGCTATCGGAAGCCTGGGCCTGGGAGCTTTTCACCAAACTGCTCCATAGCACAGTCCGGTTTGAGTTTGCCAGCTGAGAAGGTGTTAGGTAAGTCTTCCCACAATTCTCCGGCTGAAGGAAGTAACGGAGATGTAGGATCTGCTTCCTTCAGTTGAGGCATGGGGTCCCCTTCTGGGCCGCTGGAATGGTAGACGTCGCGATCTTTGTCAGGAAAGGGAGCGGGGTACTCTCATCCATCGTGAAGATCGTAAACGGACTCTTGAAAGGTTGGATTTTCGTATTAGAACAATCCATGTCCTCTAAACACCTGAGCCATTCTCTCTGAGCCTGGTCACGTGAATAGAGGACTGTCTCCTTTGGTACCCTATCATCTCGAATCATGGCTGAGGCGGTGAGCCTTGCGTAGCCGATGAACGGAGGCTGAAGGTCTTCCGGGTAGAACTCGAAGTCCTCTATCCTTCGAGTTCCAAATTCCGGTATAGAAATGAGTCCGTCTTGGAAGGGGGCGATGACGCTACTCTCCACGGGTTGTTCATCGAGAACGGAGGTAGAGAGTCATACGGGGGAAGCTGGGCTCCACCACCGTATTGAAAGGTGGAGGAGAGGCTAGAGGAGCTTGGCTCAGTCCGGCTATAATGGAGTCTTGAGAAGTAATCCTATCCGACAACCGAGAGATCATTTGTTCCATGCTACTCTTCAGAGACCCAACCAGGTCGCCCACCTGTTGTAACAGGCCAGCATTGGAGTCCAAAGCCGGAGCTGCTGCGGAGGTGGAGGGGTGGCTCTGAATTGGAACCAAGGGTAGCGGAACTGACGACTCTGCCGGAGTGTGAGATCTCTCTCTGGAGGATTTACTCCTCGAGGACTTCGAGCCGGACCCAAAGAAGCTTTAGATCTGTCTGCTCCGGGATTCCTAGCCGGAGACTTACGAGAGGAGGATGACGCCGAAGCCGTCTTCTTAGACGACGACGACGTCTTTGTCAAGGATTTCACTGCTTGACCCTTGACCTTGGGTCTAACCGAAGCGTCAGGAGGAGTATACAATTCATCACCCGTAAAGCCTTGGAAGGATGGAGAGGTTGCAGGAGTAGAAGAAACAGTTACGCCCAAGGGTATCCCTTGGGTGTCCACCTTACCTACCTCGACCAACAGGTCGTCTACACCTACCATAGGTTCTACATTAATATCCAACGTCGCGACTTCCGAGGAGATGTCCTGGCCTTGGTCAGTCAATGAGGCAGCCAGCTGTTGCTGGATGAAGGCGATAGTCGGGGCCGCCTCTACTGGGTCGACGTATCCTGTCGCCTTGCCTCCGGGGAAGATTAGTACCGCCAACCTTTTCTCCAGGATGTAGGGCATACCCTTGGCGGCGTTCTTCCCGAAACCGCCGACCCAGGCCCGCAGGGTTGCCAGTGCGGTATCCCTCACTGCCGGCGCCTGGAAGAGAGGGTATTGATTAGATTTAAGAATAACTTAAAACTAAAGCTAACTTAAAGTATAACTTAAACTTATAGGGGCTATAAGGCCCCTTGAATTTTCCTTAAGTTAGAGTGATTGATGAAAACTTAAGCACTATAACAGATGCGGACCAGCTACCGGAGATGGAATACTTACCCCGTCTAAAAGCTGGCTCACCAGATCGTAACATATGGTACACGTCTCATGGTACCAGACCTGGATGTCCCCGTGCGGAGTCGCGCATGGAGCATGGACCGGCAAACTTCGTGTCCACACGGGTCCTGAAGTGTGGCGGCGCGCATCCCGGATGCTCACAGTTGGTGGTCTGTAAGTGGAAAGACACATGAGTATCTTAAAGAATATCACTTACAGGCTAAAGGACAGAAGAACTCCGTTGCATGCCGGAGCTCGGAAAAAATTCGGGCATAGCCCCTCCCTTACTAGCCTGAATAGGCTATAAACCCCGGAGATATCCGGTGAAAAAGAAGGGAGGGGGAATGGTTTAAGGTACTTAAAATAAACTTAACATCTTAAACCTAAAAGCTCGAACGTACCGGACTAAGTCCAGTGCGTGGCGGAGTGATAACTCAGTGAAACGGAGAGGTTAGAAGGGACCGACTGTATGTTCCGGTCCACCCCGTGGGGTAGACTTAGCACCTTTCCGCTAGATGCCAGGCCTCCGGTGGTAAAGGAGCCCTAGTAAGGTGGGAAAGAGCGGGGGCATACAGACTCGGGCTAGTAACGGAGCGACGGAGTAGTAATGGAGAGGGGGAAAGGCCAGTCCCCCCCACCTTACCATCCGACCGGACCGAGCCGGAGAGGTCGAGTCCAGTCTGGGTCTGTCCCGTCCCTCTCACCCCCTCTGCCTGGGGGGAGAGAGGGAGGCAGGCTCGGGTATGCGGAGCGAGCATGGGCAGGCCTAGCCACCCCCCCCGACCCTATGGAAGAGCGGGAGGGGGGAAAGGTGACTGGACAGGCGTCTGGCTGCCTCGTGATCACATAGTGACCACGGGGCGATAAGAACAACAACTAAGCCTAAAACATAACCAACTGATCAGCGAGATGCTATCGGGAAGCAACCGAGCTGACAAGCGGTAACATAAAGGCCCAATAGGCCATAACCTAGGCTAAGCGAGCCAGACGCCTAACTAACCTAACAATATAAATAATAAAATGAATAAAAAAACAAAAAAAAAAAATGAAAGAAAGAAAACAAAATAGTAGGAGAAAAAATCCAGGAGTGTACGACTAACCCGAAGGCAAGTCTACCACTCAAAGCTAGCCGAGGCCGATACTAAGAGCCGTGGCTAGGGTCTGGATGGAAGAGCCTACATAAGGTAAAAGACATGCATGCATGACAAAACCGTGTAGACCTTACCTAAACAAAGCGGATAATAAAATAGAGCGTACAAAGACAGGGGATGCTCTGGGTATGGGCGACCCAGAACGGACCCATCACGAGGCAGAACCATGCTGCCATGCTTCCGACCTAGAGATCGTATTTATACCTAAAAAACGGCAAATACGTGCTCAGGGCTGGAAAAAACCAAATAGCAATAAACACTGAGTACTTAACTTAGCTGCTGCGATGGCTGCACGCTCCATGGTAATAAAATCCAAAAGAAAGGGCACAAAAACACAGAGAAGAAAATGGCACGTGTGTATCGTGTGCGCTAACTGAAAAGGATGGCCACCAGAGGCGCGGCAGTCGGCAGCATGGGATGGAGTAGTAGTAGTAGGTGCTGCCCACTCTGTGGGTCGGCTCCCCTCTTGGGGGATTTTGTAGTGGGAGAATTCTATTGGCATTTGGCTCGTGGTAGTGGTCTCACTCGCCATAGTGTTCATACCGACACTCTCTGGGAGGGTGAGCGAGTCAGTTATACTGACCTTTTTCTTTATTTATTTATTCTCTGGTATGTGTTAGTACATTTACCCTAGAAATAATAGATTAAAGGATATTTCGCGCAGCGACACGAGCTGAGCCCAGAAATGAAGTTTCTTTGAACAGAAAATATTTTGTAAACATGCATTTTAAGGAGTCCGTTGTCGGTGCGGGGATTTTTAAAATAACCGTTATCATTAGTGATGCTTTCCTGCGATGGAGTTCGTAGCGAGCAGTCGGATCGAGTCGCTTGAGATGTAGAAGAGAGCGGAAGTGGCGTATAGGAGTAATGGAGGGATTAGGCCGATGTTAATAAAGTATCTCCCAATAAAATGTATTCTTTAGGTTTTGAAAAAAAAAAATGCATTCATCATTGAAAATGTTTCCCTCTCTCATCCATCAAAGATAAGTTTGCTTATTCATTAGACTTATTCATTAGACAACTACCAAGGATTTCAAGTGTAGATTTTAAAATCTTCCACTCCATCTAAAGTATTCATCAGACGAGGAACTAGAATTCAAAATTCACAAGTGAATGTTGCTCAGCAACATTTACTCTACTGTATTGTCTTGCTCTCTTGTGGTGCTTCAAGGTGTTCCACCTCTAGGCCCATGTTCTAAATTATGCCGTTCTTTAAAAATTTGATTCATCCATGTATGATTCTCTCCGGTTTATTAAGCTTTCTCGATATCTCTCCAACAGGAACTTGCACCGAATGTAGTGCAATAATTGTCTCTCGCTCATCGAGGGATGTTTCTTAGACCGATAAATGACACATTGACATTAGATTCCCGTGCACATAACATAAAAAGCAATAGAGAGAGGTCTCCTGGTTCACACTGTAAGGATATAGTTTTTTTTTTTTTTTTTTTTTAATTTGATAGCATTTTGTGAGATTCCAATGTTTTCTGTAAAATTTAACATATGGAATATTTCAACTACCTTCAACTTAATATTGAAATGATAATTTAAGGACTATATTTATGCAATACTACCAGTGATAGGTGTCTCCTATCTATTTGGTAATGTATATCTATGGTTGTGATATGACGTTTTTTATCACTTCGTTTCGTTCACGTCAATTTTGCTATATGGAAAATAATTTTACACAATAACATAACTTTTAACATCATTACATATGATTTTTTCCATCTTCGAAAAGAAAAATAGATAAATAAGGCATGAGTTGTGCGTCAGGCAGGTGAACAAAAAATTATGAAACTCTGCCACCAGTTTTTTGGCCGACAGTACGTATGTAATCTCCACACACACCTTTATTTTTACCAACCATTTTTTTCTTTTTTAAGGGTAATAGTATTGAGCTAACTTTTAAATGAAATTACAGCAACTTAATTTCATTGAAAAGTTAGCTTAATATTTAGGGAGCATGATTAGGGTTATATTTAGTGTCCAAACTCAAGAAGTAAGCATTTATTAGCATTTTTTGAGACTGTGCCAAACTTACAGGAAAATTTTCCTTGCATGAGGGGGTCTAGAACTCAACCTCGCATAAGTTTGGGGTATTACTGTAGAAGGAAAAGTCAAGAGGGCTAGTTATAGGGAAAAAGGCAGTCATAGGCATAGAAGCGGCAGGTAAATTTACAACATCAACATTAGGCAAATTAACCTGACAAGAAGAAGCCCTAGCCTCGGCTCTAGCAGCCGCCTTTCTATTCCTGTCACATTGAAGTTTTGCTAAATGAGCATCTAAAACCTGCCACTTTCTCTGGTCACAGTTTTGCATTCATCACAAGAAATAGTCAAAAAGCAAGTCTACCTAACACATAAACACAATGTGATTGTCATATTTAGCTGAAGTACGGCAAAGGCTGCAAAACCTAAAACCAGACATACCAGAGTTTGACGTACTAGATCCAAATCCAAAGGTCACAATCAGTTAACAATTCAAAATAATGAGCTAATCTAATACAATTAGTGCTACCAAATGAACAGAATACATCACCAAAGGTGGCAAAAAACGCAACCATTTGGTGAACCCAAATTCCAAGAGCTGCTTAACAACCAATGTTAAGTTGTTAATCAGCAGAAACAAATTAGCTTTTCTGGTTTGTTGTACCTATTCCTTCCCAAAAGTGGGGTGGGGATAGTTACCCACACCCAAAACAAAAGAGCTTTACCGCGCATTTCAAATTTTTTAGCTACCGTAAAGTAGAAACTAATAGCTATGTACTTATCAGGACAACAGAGTTCCTAACAATATATTTATTGATTTTGTTCTGTGTTTCAACAATAGTCCGGTTATAAAATGCATGCTTGGGCTTGCCTTAGTTCAGCCCCAGGCCATTCTTTCCCTTCAGTGGCTAAAAACCAAGTCCCACGCAGAATGAAGGTACCTTGGCTTTAGGATGATACATAACAATCATGGTGTTATACTAGCCCGAGCTTTGGAACAATAAATAATATTCCTTGGATTGTTAATGTTCTTTGAATTAGGACTTTCTGTCTCCACCTTCTATTACATTGCCATAATTTCAGAGTGTCTAAACCCTCTTATATTACCATTATCTTTAATGGTAGGAGTACACTAGTTTATCGAATGAACCACGAACATAGACAGGAGACTTCTCTATCAGCCATTGTCATGTACTTTAACAAGATGATCATACAAGAAAAGCAACATCAATCCCCAATTTACATGCTACCCCCTTCCCAGTAACCCAACCATGGAACAGCTTTAACCATACCAAAATATCAAAACATGGTTCTTTAGGCACTGGGCCATTATTTCACTCAGTGATAATGGAAACCTTTTGTAGAACAGTAGTTTGTATTGCATTTGTAAATGCACATTTCATGATTTATTTGTAAATGTACATTTCATGATTTAACATTTTGCTGAGCAGTAGAGAAGATAGAGACAGAATAGTAATACAAAAAAGAAGAGACTCGATTATAAAACAGGTGCAAAAGTTTAAATATTTAAGATCTACTTTAAGCCATGAGGGAGGATGTGAGGCTGAAGTTGATAGTAGGATAAAAGCTGCATGGGGGAAGTGGAGTGGTATGTGATAAGAAAATGCCCAAATCAAGCTAAAAGTAAAGATATATAACTCAGTGATAAGACCAGTGTTAATGTACAGAGCAGAGATGGACTCTCTAAGAAGAAAAGAGGAAGTAAAGCTTGAGAGAACAGAGATGAGAATGCTGAGGTGGATTATGGGAATATTGCTGCTTGAGAGATTGGAAAATGATGGAGTAAGAAGGGCAGGCTTGGTAAAGATTACAAAGGTGATAAGAGAGTCACAGTTGAGATGGAATGGGCATGTTTTGAGGATGGATGACAAAGAGAGAGTGAAGAGGGCTTGGGAGGAACCTGTCAGAGTAAGAAGATTGAGAGGGAAAGAGAATTAGATGGCAAGATAAAGTGAAGGAGGATACAGAGAGAAGAGGTTTGGTGGAGGATGATGCCTTTGATAGTAGGCAGTGGGGAAGGCACATCAGGCAACCAACCCCTTAATGTAGGGATAATGGTGGGAAAGAAGAATATTTCATAATTAATGTTTATTCATACCTTAAACTCTAGGCTTGATGAAGTATCGTCCTTCAGTTTCCATTGTTGGCATATGCATATTTGTTGGTTAACTTTTAGTCAGACCTCACACTCTACAATCCATGAAGTATCCTGCTTCCTTTCTTGTCATACATATATGCACCTTTCTTCATTAACTTTCATTTAAACCTCAACCTCTTGGCTAGATGAAGAAGCTTGTTTCATTTTCTGTCCTTTATATGTGAACTTTTCATGATTAACTTTTATTCAGACCTAAAATTTTCCTTCATCTTCTGTCATTTGTTTGTATACTATACATATGCACATTTTATTATTAGCATTCATTCAGACCTCAAACTCTGGGCCTGATGAAGTATCTTGCTTCATTTTCTGTCGAACTCTGTTGGCTTTGCGTATCAAATTATTGTGGAATAGCATGTCATAGTCTGGCTTTTCAAGGTTTACACACTGTGAGACCACTTTATCAACTATTGTAGAAGCAGATGCACTGAAATCCTTGCAAGCTTCCTCTTTAATCTAAAATTGAGAATAAAATGACATTTTAATTTCCTTAAACAATTTTTATACTTGGGTATTAAAAATCTACAGATACGTACTTATTTAGATTCTACATGTTTTTGGAATATTCTCATTTTTATTTTTAATAATAATTTAGCATGTTTTAAAAAATAAAATAAACTACTTGCGTAACCTTATGAAGACAATATACGAGAAGCAACATTCCCTTGTTTTGCATCATGACAATGGTCAAGTCCACCAACTTTGAAATTATCACCTGATTGGGAAACAGTTGCTCTACATCTTTTATATTTGGTTCGAAGAGTACAGCACCAGTAAGTGTGAGCACCCTTGTGACGCTGTTGGAAACAAAATATCAATTAAAAGTGAATAAGTGCAAATATGTTATAAGTAACTAAGATTGCTCTAAACAAAACTTTATTAAACTAAGAACTTTTTACAACCATACATAAAGAACAACCAACATAACCTAATTTATGTCATAACTAATAAGGCTTTAAGTATAATTTAATAAATCCTCTGACAAAATGAATTTCATCACAGAAAAAATATCAAATCTCTCTTTTCAACTTTTGAATCTTTAATATACAGTAACCAGAGAACAAGAATGATTTTAGTAACAATATATATTCCCCTAAATAACAGTAATATAGACGTAACATGTATTGGTATTGGTTTCAAAAGTTGGTATCGGTATTGGCCAAAAATTTGGTATCAGTGCATCCATTACTGTATACAAGTGATATGGTTGGTGACCTTGAAAACAAGATTGTTCAGTATGCTGATGATACACACTTGCGGGAGTAGTAAAATCTCCAATTATGAGAAATGAAGCAGCCCTCAGCCTCAGGAGGGACATGGCCCAGATCAGGGAATGGTGTAGGCAGTGAGGTATGTAGCTGAACTCCAGTAAAACGAAAACATCATGTATTGATTAGCAGATCTCGTATAGATTTCCCACCACAACCACCTCTTCAGGTGGAAGGAATTTTGCAGAATGAGTCAGAAGCTTTAACTATTATAGGTATAGGTGTAACTTTTGACTCTTCTAACTTTTAAGAAACTTCCAATGGAAGTTTCAGCAAATGCCACATGAAAGTTAGGTATTGTTCATAAGGCCTCATATACTACCTATTTATAACAGTGATAAAATCAATGCAACCTTTTTTAGGTCAATTGTGCTTCCTTTACCAGAATACCAAACTCTGGTGTGGATGTTTGCTTCAGCCAGATTTATCTCTTTTAGATAGAGTAGTTTGTGGTGGTTGGTTTCTGTTTCCTAATACTGTGATAAACTAGATGGTCTCTAGTTTATCACTTTTCATATGTTGTATTTCAACAGATATCTTTCACATTCACAGTTGATCCATGATCCCTTTATCTGCTAAGAGCAACCAGATTCCCTGAACAGCAGCACCAATATACAGTAAATTTGCCTCACTATGGAACAGCCTCCCAGAGGATGTCGTGCAATTGGAACTGCAGAAGTTCAAGGGAAAATGCAATGCATTACTATTCTAATACTATTCTTCTTGCATTTTAATAAATTTTTATCTACAGTGGACATCCACCTATTTGCCGTTCCAGATTTGCAGATTTTATGGGGGGAAACATCTATACACATTATTTGCAGAAAATTCGCAGACAATTTGCTTATTTGCAGTATTTTTTTTATAGAATATTCACTAATTACTGTATTTTCATATAATTTTTGTGACTAAATGCATTTTTTGTGATAAAACTATTAAATAACTCAGGTATAAGCATTGTTAGAGGGTTTTGGTTTGGTGTTTGAATGACCAAAATAGGCAATTAAAAGCATTTTTAGAGGGGTGTCAAGTACATGTGGATTTTAGCTATTCGCAAGGGGGTTGTGGTATGCATCCCCCGCGAATACCGTTGGTCATCTGTATTTATCTATTTATTCATTTATTTTCTTATTTCTTAATAATAATCAGATTGGGATTCAAAGAGGGAATAACTAGAGGAGGGCAGAAGTTTCCACTCCTCTGAAAGAGACTTAAATTTGAAGCAAAAATTCCTTTAATGGAAAAGAAAGAACGAGTGACAATTTGCACCTTGGCATCAGTGTGGTCTGGCACTAACAGTGCGGCAGTTGGTGCCAACACCAAAATTGCCGGAAGTGGCCACAGTGAGGTAGCTGGTGTCAAACTAGTACTTTGTGTTACTGAAGCAGTAGCAATCAAAGGCGTATGATCACTTGCCTGTTCAGGGAAGGCATTGAGTTTTGACACATTAGAGGAGACCCAGAGCACCTCAAATAAGGCTAAAAAGACCTGACATATATATGAGGCAACTGGAAAGGAATCTATAATGTCCAAGGAGAATGCATGCTATCATGAACGTGGTTTTCAGACACTTCTAGAATGCATGTGAGGAGCTTGAGGCACAAAAGAAGGGGACTGCACAATGCCAGCGGAGAACAAGAAATCAAACTTGACCCCCTAGCATGGCGTGGCACCAAAGCCAACCACAAACTAGAAAAAACACACTGATTACTGTAACTTGTATGCTTAATCACTGTTACGCAAATATACCTCCCGCATGTCAGACTAATGACGTGAAAATGGACTGGCAAACCCAGAATGTCTGGTAGACAAAGAAGGAAGAAGAGTCTGGCACCAAAACAGCACCCTTGAGAAGCCATTGACCTGAAGCTCCCAAATCATGAATGGATCGATCATCAGTTACTTTTACTACCAGAGTGTCTGAAAAAATTCTTACATAAGAAAGATTTCAGTGGACCGCCCATCTTCTGTTCTCGACATTTGTGGACTTGACTATTCACGGATTTTTCTATGGCCCATATCTCCCCATTATTTGCAGGAAATTCACATATTTGCGATATTTTTCCAATAAATATCCACAAATTACTATATTTTCATATCAATTTCATTATTGAATCCACCAGTGCATGGGGGTCCTCAGATCCCTGTGTATTGGTAGCAACTATTGTAGTGCCACAGGATTTACAGACACACAGACTCTGTGGATACACGTGTCACCAGAGGTGCATGGGACTCCTATAAGACCCCATGGTCACCAATTTCAGCCTTGGGATTCTTTTCTCTAGGCAGGTTAAGGTTCTTCTATTGCTGCACACAGTCCAACGGACCCCTGTAACACCAATCAGGTCCTCCGGTCTATGGACCCAGGCCCGACTTACAAGAGAGAGTGAAGGTCCAACGCTCAAACACGGCATCAACCCCACCATGTTGTTGCATCGGAATGGTACCAGGGTCACAGACAGGTGATGCAAACCCACAGGTAAGCTACTTAAAGAAGGAGGTCTCCTGCTTAGTCTTCTTGTCTGCAGAGGCCTAGGGCTCCAGCCAGACTATTGCACTCGAGGAGATGAGATTCTGACATACCTGAGTTGGAACTGGCAGCAAGACTTTCGAGTCACATTCAGTCCAGTCTCAAACTGGTTAGTATTAATTGCACAAGATACTACTGTATCCAGTTTGTGCTTCAGTACTATCTTCAAGAGGACTTGACATCTCAAGCCTGAGTGCTGATAACTCCTCTTTAGTACTTTTCTGACTAAGAAAGAAAAAAAAAGTGTGTTCAAAAACATGTCTTCACTAGCCTCTTGGATTGACGGCCAACATGTGGCCAGTCCAAGTACCTCACGAGGATATAGAGACATTGTTCCATCCCTTGGACTCCGAAGAACCTGTCGGTTTTACTGATATTAAGACAGAATGTAGCATAAACTGTCCACTCTCATATCTTTCTACCTTCAGGACACTGGCCACAAGCCCTGGGACTCCTTTTCCCTTGGCCCTGTGGTGGCTGCTCAACAAGTTGTGCAGCTCGCATAGATCCCATAGTGGACAGTTTGCATCTTGCCTAAGATGTTTGATGGCAAAGTGCGAACGTGTGTGGGTGACTGGCTCCTTCCCTGATCTCTTTTATCTCTTTATCTTTTATCTGGGAGGGTCATGCAGGCAAGGCTACATAACTGAGCACCCTACCTATAATCTAAAATAGATTAATAGATGCAAGTCCTCCCCTCTCTCTAGCAAGGGGAGAGAATTGCTAACGATAAAACAAACCCATTGGTTATCCCTAGTTTTATTGTCTCTTGACACTCTGGGTTCATCAAGCCTTTTTCGAAGCAATGTTGCTACACAAACATTAATTTGAAATGTCCAGAAGTCTGGCAACTGAACATACAGTCATTCACATTTCTGTTCAACATGTCAGAAGCTGGTCTCCTTCCTTTACTCTTACATGACCTGGAAGGTGTCTCAGGTGAGGCAAACTCCAGTCAGTTCAGAAGCTTACTCAGAATCCTCCCTCCAAGAAATAAGTCTTCCTAGCATTGTAAAGGACTGATGGTTTATATGCTGTCATTTGTATAAACAAATGAATTTTTTTAAAAGTAATTTGTATTTTTCCTAACTATACAAACCTGAGGTCCCTACAAATTATAGTCCCACCTCAGCTACTCGACTGGGGGGACAGGACTCCCGCCCATAGTCGGTAGTTAACTACGTACTCCATCACCTTGTTTAAAGTTAAATGGCTGTTTACTAGCTGTGCTGAATATAATTCCTATTGTAAAGGACCTATGGTTTGTCTAATTAGGAAAAATACAAATTACTTTTAAAATTTGTCATTTTGACAGAAGAAATTCTGTAAGATTATGAATCACAATACCAGTATATTCCTACGTTAATAACCTAGAAATATGGGAAGCCACTAGCAACTAAATTAGCACTCGACTGATCTTCATCCACAGGAGGGCACAAAATACCATAAAATAAAAAATATGGCGAAACAAAGCAATAAATATACATAGGTATATTAAACATCCGTATACTACAACTACAAAAAATCGAAGCTCCAGCATAAATCAAGCACTAGCTTACATAAAACAAAAGAAAAAAAAAATTAAAAAATTAAATAAAAAATGGTGCAATTTCACAAATAATTGTCAAAAATGTGCAAATCCAACCCATAATCAGTGACATTTACTCAAAGGTCCCAGTGCTTGGCTTGGACTATGCCCTAAATTCCATGATCAATCAATCAATCAATCAATCAAAAGTCCAAAGTGAAATTACCAAAACAACAAACCGACGCAGTGTCAGAAAATAACTTATCACTAATAAAAAAGCATTTTGAATTTTGGAATTGGTTTAAAGCAATGCTGCCTTCACATTCTTAAGCCAATGGTTTGTATTTTGAAAATGCTGTATGATTAGTTTATGCCAAAGCATATTTAAAAAACTTTCTGGGGAAAAATATAACTACAAAATAATGACTACAGTCTTTAACTTTAAACTGGCTTTCTATCAAAAGATGCAATCAACTGAAAACTACAAGTGTAGTAATATGTGGGCTTTTAATTATTACATAAATCACTAACTTACATGCCATTAGAATACTGTGAATTGTGTTAATTATATAATTAGCTTAAAATATACATAATATATGGAAGAATGATTTTTCATGAACATGCAGGAACTTTTGAGGATCTACAACACTACAAAAACTAAATTAGTAATATGCTGCTACTATAACAATACCTTCACTGTGTACGAGTAACCTCTGCTATCAACCAACATACGTTTCGATCTTTGCGTACCTCCATCAACTACCTGGTAAGTAACAGGCCTATTCATGCCCGATGCATCAAATGATTTATGGATGTATTCTCTGAAAAAAAAAAAACATGCAACTGTAGCAAACTGAACCAAGTACAGTACTGTATGCTTTATCTTCCTTGGTATTTGCTTCACTGTTTTGCAAAATGTAAAATCTGTGGATGAAATTATCTCAGAACAAATACAGTTACTTGTGGAATAATATCAGAACATTATGAGCAGCAGTGCTTGCGACATAGCATTCAAATTCCCTAAAAAATTTTATGTTGCATATGCGCAGGTACTGCTCTTTCAATAAGGGTACTGGTTTCTATAACTGTGTTTGAATGCCAATTAAAAATGTGTCAGTTGTCTCATCAAAATGTGTCAGTTGTACCATAGTACAAATTTATAGGAGAACATTCTCATTTTGAGAAATAGATGCAGTTTGTACATCTATTGGTTATACTGTCAGTATAAAAGAAAAAAAAGTGCAGCTGTTGGCTTTACTGCCCTACCATCCAGAAAAAACTCGCACATTACAGAATGTAAACATGCAAATTATATGAATACAGCAATTGTTTGCTCTGTTAAACTTTTCTGATTTTATGGGTGTAGATGCTTATAGCACAGCACTGTTATGTTAAATACACATGGCCCTTATGTTTTCTTTTAGGTGTCGCTGGACTGAATAATCAAGGCATCAGACCTCTTCACATCCATTCTTCTTGTCTAATAGCCAAATCTAAAGGCCTGTCCAGATGAGCGGGCATGATCGCCAGGGAGCACGGTAGGTGGGCAAATTCTGCCAGGCTTACCCACGAGTGTTGTCCACACGGCAGAGTTGACGAATAGGTGGGCATGCCCGACGTCGTGCGAAATATGTGGTGGCTAGTACTGCTCAGGAAAAGAAACTATTGTGCTGCATAATAATTTGTGTGTATAAAGAAAAAGACGCGTGCATGGTGCAAATACAGTGTTCCTACCAGACAACCCTGTGAATAGTTAAAACCCACGAATAGTTAAAACCACCACTAAAAATGCTTAGAACTGCCTATCTTGAAAGTTCAGATATCAAATGTATACCTTTAATAACATCCTACATCAAATATACCTAAAATTACTAACCTATTACTGTATTAATCTTTGAGGTTATGTTATTAATATCATTTCAAAGTCATCTTAAACATTTTACCATTAAAAATATACCTACAGCAAATTACAGAGAGAGAGAGAGAGAGAGAGAGAGAGAGAGAGAGAGAGAGAGAGAGAGAGAGAGAGAGAGAGGAGAGAGAGCAATGAATGGCAACATCATATATCTGACCATCAAGAGTGAAATTATGAATTATTTCTGAGACAGAGAGAATAATAATGGAAAGAGAGAGAGAGAGAGAGAGAGAGAGAGAGAGAGAGAGAGAGAGAGAGAGAGAGAGAGAATAACTCCTAGACTCCGACTCCTTCCCCTTCGCCAATTCATATATCAAACTCTCATCTACTCCCCCACCCACCTTCCTCCAAGTGGATAAAAAGACTGGGAATCGCTATTTTTAATTGATCTTATTAATATTTGAAAATTAGTTATAAGGTAAATCATTTATGTATACTACAAAACAAATAAACATATTTAAGTAGAGAGAGAGAGAGAGAGAGAGAGAGAGAGAGAGAGAGAGAGAGAGAGAGAGAGAGAGAGAGAGAGAGGTTATTGTTACTGTTTAATCTCATTAAACTTAAAATTATTTGTGAACTAGTACTGTATATTATTATTTTACCATAAAATGTAGTAATGTCCTTAAAGATCTACTTATACATTCACTTCCAGCCCAAACAGAGGGCGAGAGTTACCACTAGGACATACATATCTCGTGTGGCAAAAGAGAGAGAGAGAGAGAGAGGGTTATGCTTATTTAAAAAGAGTGATACTATTATTATCATGCAAAAATATTAATAAACATACACATGTACCATAGAAATTCTCTCATCTCGGTAAGAGAGAGAGAGAGAGAGAGAGAGAGAGAGAGAGAGAGAGAGAGAGAGAGAGAGAGAGAGAGAGAGAGAGGGTATTTACATGATCCTGAGTGGGCAACACACACTCCCCCTCCTGACACATTACTTGATATATTTGACAGCTGTTGGACCCTAGCCATCTCAGCTTGGCTACGTGGAGTTCAAAGACAAGATGCGGGGTAAAATGCATTTTCTTTCATTTGCTGTTTACATTAATATTGATATTTGAAAATTAGTAAATCATTTATCATCCAAAAACATACATCTCTGTAAAGAGAGAAAGAGAAAGAGAGGAGAAGATAGAGAGAGAGAAGGAGGAGGAGAAGAGAGAGAGAGAGAGAGAGAGAGATTATCGTAGTATTTGTAAAATATTTCACATATGATTTTTTGTAATTACAGTTATTATTATTATTATTATTATTATTATTATTATTATTATTATTATTATTACAGTGGTACCTTGACATACGAAATTAATCCGTTCCGAGGCGGCCTTCGTATCATGAGCTTTTTGTATCTTGAACCGCATTTTACATGTAAAATGCCTAATCCGTTCCAAGCCCTACAAAAACACTCCAGTAAATTATATTTCCAGGCTTACAACACATGTTCTAGGGTTACGACGCCAATCCAACGGAAGAAATATAACTCCAAAAAGGCAAAATACTGTACATACTTGAGTAATATTTAACTGCATGTAATGTTTAACCCCAATTTTACTGCATATATTAGGACTTTAGCATATGTCCCTTAGCAATAAGCCTAACCTATGTTAGCAGTTGTATTGTAGCCTAGTCTATGATTCTGACATCTAAACCTAAGAAGCTAAAAGCTTAGAATATGCCAATAAAATGTATAAATAATCAGTATGTACTGATTTCAAATAATTATTAATTAATCATTAACTATAATACACAAACAAGCAAAAAAAACCTCCAACCTTTTGTTTACATTCAACACTTACGAGTACCGAACGATCGCCAAGCAATCACTTTTCCTAGCAAACTGTAAGCAATAAATTTTCATTATCTCTTCAACTAATGAAACTACCAAACAGTATAATAACCATTCATTTCTATTCTTTATTCTATCTTTACCTGATGGAGATACCGAGTTACTGACAGCTATAATGAAACATACATAATATTAAAACAGAAGAATTCTAGAATATACGTATTTGTTGGCTTTGATGATAGCAGTCTGATTTATTTTATATTTTATGATATCTAATTCACAATTTTTTTTATTAAATGTATTGCATGTACTCATTTCAAATAATTATTAAGTAACCATTAACTATAATAAACAATCAAACAAAAACAAAAAAAAGCCTCCAACTTTCTGTTTACGTTCAGCACTTACGAGTACCGAACGATCGCCAAGCAACCACGTTCACCTAGCACACAGTACGTACAGTAATCAAATTTTCATTATCTCTCCTCAACTACTGAAACTACCAAACAGTATAATAACCATTCATTTCTATTCTTTATTCTATCTTAACCTAATGTTTTTTTTTTTTTTATTAAATGTATTGCATGAATAAGTTTTTCAATTTACAGCATCCTTTTACCAATAGAATACATAGAGCACATGGGGTAGATGCTGACCAATAAGAGAGCAGGATCTTACGGCGGTGACTAGCATCAGGAACCAATGGGAGAGCAGGGAGGATAGTGGCGAGTTTTCTCAGTAGGCAGCGGACGAGTTTTAAAATTGTTCTCGGTGGTCCGGGCGAATCTCGGGACTTTACAGCAACAACCTTTTGTAACTTGAACTATTTTCATATGTAGAGCCAAAAAAATCTTCGTATTTGCTTTCGTAACTCGAATTTTTCGTAAGTAGAGCCTTTTGTATGTCGAGGTACCACTGTATTATAATTATTACTATTATCATTTGAAAAAATTAATAAACATATTATACATACTGTACCATAAAAATCTCTCACCTCAGTAGAGAGAGAAGAGAGAGAGATTGAGAGAGAGAGAGACGAGAGAGAGAGAGAGAGAGAGAGACGAGAGAAGAGAGAGAGAGAGAGAGAGAGAGAGAGCTAGAGTTCGAAAGAAAGATGCGTGAAGATTGGGATTTCCTTCATTCTTAAATAATTTTTAAAATTTATAAACTAAAATCTTACTAATTCACTGTAATATTTTCTTTATTGAAGTGATTGCTCTTTACATTAATATTAATTATTCGAAAATCAGTAATCATTTAGGCATACAAAAAGTAGGACATCTCTGTAAGAGAGAGAGCGAATTATTATTGTTATTAAGTGATATCATTTAATTTTATTAAACTTACTAATACAGTATTGATCAATATTAATATTTTAAAATTAGTAAATCATTCTTGTATCATAAAAATGTATTTAGGCATGAAAATAACATCAAAATACACTAGTGATTATTTATCGTCGGAAAACCCCACGAATAGGCGAATTCACCGCAAATAATGGGTAGCTATGGTCCAGAGAAAAATCCGCGAATCCGGAGAACACGAATACGGGGGGGCCATACAACGATAGTACATAACTATTCTAATTTGGGCTATGAACATGATTATAGAACTATGAGAATGAAAGCAAGGTACAAAACATGCGAGAGAGAGAGAATTATATTGTTATTAAGTGATATTATTTAATCTTATTAAACTTACTAATACAGTATTGATCAGTATTAATATTTGAAAATTAGTAAATCATTTTTGTATCATAAAAATTTATTTAGGCATGAAAATAACTTCAAAATACACTAATTAGTGATTATTTATCGTCGGAAAACCCCGCGAATTGGCGAATTCACCGCAAATAATGGGTAGATATGATCCAGAGAAAAATCCGCGAATCTGGAGAATGCGAATAGGGGGGGGGGGGGGGGAAGGGGGGGGGGGGGGAATGGGGGGGCTACTGTATTGGCTAAAAATAGGAGAGATGTTTACGGGAGCCATACAACAATAGCACATAACTAGTATAATTTGGGCTATGATCATGATTATAGAAACTATGACAATGAAAGCAAGGTACAAACATGCGACACAGCATAACAGCAGAGGCTTGATTGAAGCAATGCTGAATTTTTAGCAAGTGAGAGAGAAATTCGAATAGATATAAAGTAACAATAAAACGAGAGTGAGAGACTGGAATTCGAATAAAAATGAAGTAAAAGTTACTAAAACAGTCCATGAGAGAGAGAGAGAGAGAGAGAGAGAGAGAGAGAGAGAGAGAGAGAGAGAGAGAGAGAGAGAGAGAGAGAGACTGGAATTATTATGAAGCAGATTTACCAAAGGAACAAGTTCTTTTTCAATTTCATAATGACAGTAGACATTTGGGCTAACAACCTTGAAGAAAATATATGGCTGACCCAGAGCCGAATTAAACAGTAATATTTTTGTTAAGTCTCTTTTCTTTCTTGCCTTGGTAGAAATTGTCTAGGAAGATCTATCAAAAATGTTTTGTCATTCAGTCGCAATTTTGATTTTACTCAGGGAACTATAAGATTATATATGTTTTGGGTGATTTCAATGCAAAAGTAGGTCAAAAGAAGAGAGGAGAATCAGCTGTAGGAGAATTCTTAGTAGGCACAAGAAATGACAGAAAAGACATAATGCTTGTAGAATTTTCTGAAAGAAACAATCTAAAAATCATGAACACCTTTTTTTTTTTTTAAAAAGGAACATGGAAAATGGACATGGAGAAGCATAAACGGTGAAAAAATAGATTTTTCTCAGTGAAAAAGTTAATTTAGTTAAAGATGTAACAATGTTAAACAAGTTAAAAGTCAAGCGACCATAGAATGGTGAGAAGTAACATTTATCTAGATCCAAAGAAGGAAAGAGAAAAACAAATTTTAAGAAAATAAACACTCCTGTAATAAGAGAAAAATCTGATGAGTTTAGTTTAGCAATACAAATTAGTTAGATCCTCCCAGCTACATGATGAAATGGAAGCAAGAAGAAATGAATAGTAACTTAACAAAATTTGTATTGGAATCAGCACAAGACATAGGTGGAAAAGTTCCTAAACAAGATCAAGGAAAACTATCAGAAAACCCCAAACACTTAAAGAAACGAAATAGAACTAGCAGAACTATCAAAACCAATAAACACGAAAAACCCAAGACATTCATAAACACAATCAGACCAAAATTGAGGAAACACTAAAGAAGGGAAGAAGCATCAAGTTGCTGAAAAGAAGACTTGGAACAGGGCGCCAACAGATATTTGCTTTAAAGGATGAAAATGGATATATTATCAACAAAAGGGATAAAATGATAAAAATTGCTGAGGATTTCTATAGAATGCTGTACAGTGGTGGGATAGGAAATTAACTTTGTCAATAGAAATAATGAAACACCTGAGCCGATACCAATAGAAATAATGAAACGCCTGAGCCGTTAAAAGTAACAGTAGAAGTAAAGAAAGCATTAAAAGGCATGAAAAGAAACAAAGCAGCAGGAGAAGATGGTCTAACAATTGATTTGATAATAGATGGAGGAGATTTCATAATGGTAAAACTCGATGAACTCTACACAAAATGCGTGCAAGAATGCTTTATACCTACAGCTTGCAAACACTTTATTATATTAATATTCACAAGAAGGGAGACACAAAAGACCTGAAAAATTACCACCCAATAAGTTTACTCTCAGTAATAAATATTTACAAAGATCATATCAGGCCGAATAGAAATACAGCTAGACTTTAATGAACCAAGAGAGCAGGCAGGTTTTAGAAGCGGGTTTTCAACAACTAACAATATCCATGTAATTACCAGCTAAAGGAAAAAACAGAGTATGACAAACCACTATATGTCATTTGTAGACTATGAGAAAGCTTTGGATTCTGTCAAAACTTCATCAGTAACGAATGCCCTTCAAAAGCAGGGAATTGACGGATCTTATGTTAGAACACTTGAAGATATCTAAGCAGGGAATAGATGAATCTTATGTTAGAACACTTGAAGATATCTACATGGGTAGCACAGCAATCCTAAAACTACATAAAGACAGCAAGAAATTTCCAACTGAGAAAGGAGTTAGACAGGGAGACCCCCATCTCTCCTAAATTATTCACAGCGTGCCCAGAAGTAGTTTTTAAGAATTTGCAATGGGAAAATGTAGAAATTAATATTAATGGGGAATACCTTAACAACTTAAGATTTGCAGATGACATAGTTCTAATAAGTGAATCAGGGGAGGAATTACAAAAGATAATAGAATATATGAATAGAGAAAGCAGAAATGTATGCTGAAAATGAATATGATTAAAACTAAGATAATATTCAATGAAAATGCAGAGACAAACCTCTAGAGCTTGTTAATGAATATACGTACTTAGGACAGACAGTAAGTGTTTCCCTGGGATATGAGACCGAAATGAAAAGGAGGAAAAGCATGGGATGGAGAGCTTTTGGTAAACAAATTGAGATTATGAAAAGCAAAATGCCACTTTCTCTAAAAAGAAAAGTATTTAATCAGATGGTTCTACCAGTATTAATTTATGCATCAGAAACTTGGATCCTTATTAAAGCTTTAAAACATAAGCTAATTACAACTCAAAGAGCTATGAAAAGATAAGGATGGGAATAACACTAAGAAACAGAAAAAGAGCAACATGGATACGAGAGCAAACTAAAGTAGAGGATATTCTAACAAGAAGTAAGAAAAAGAAATGGGCGTGGGCAGGACATATAATGAGAATGTCAGATAATAGATAGACAAAAAGAACAACAGAATGGGAGGAAGAGAAGACGATGGATTGACGAGCGAAGAATATTTGTGGGTATTGAATGGCATAGAAAGACCACAAACAGAAGAGAGTAGAAGGACATGCCTGAGGCCTTTGTCCTACAGTGGACTAACAACGGCTGATGAAGATATATATATATATATATATATATATATATATATATATATATATACTATATATATATATATATATATATATATAGTGTGTGTGTATATATATATATATATATATATATATATATATATATATATATATATATAGTATATATATATATAATGCATACATTATTTTAATACAAATATTTTCCATATCTGAAAATAGACCCATGACCCAAGGGGTCATTGGCGAGTAAGAAGAGTGATCAATAGCCATAACAGGACGTAAAACTAGACCATGCCATGCAATGCTTGCAGTGGCCTGGTTTGCATTTATCTGTATCAACAATTGTCATCTCTTGTAAACAGGTCACAGCACCTTCCATGGGAAGCTGGTGACCTATCACCTGTAAAGGAAACACATGACTTTCAAGTCATATGAACACGTATCTGTTATTTTTGTAATATGCTGAGATAGCTATTGTCAGCTATCGATGCGACTCTCTTTTAAAGTTAGTTCTATCCTCATTCTCCAACAGAGCGATCATCTGGCCAACCTTTCCTATACTCCTGTAACTCAGGAAGTTTGAGTCATCTCCCCTATTCTGAAGAAGAAACAAAATCTACTTGATGTCACTCAGACGAGAAAGGGAAAAGGAACCAGAATGCTTGCGTATCACAGTCGCAAGAGCAAACATACAACTGGTTGCCGTCCTATACCATTGTAAGTGGTGGACCGCAGACAGTTATATACATACATACATACATACATACATACATACATATATATATATATATAATATATATATATATATATATATATATATATATATATACATATATATATATATATATATATATATATTATATATATATATACACAGTAATACTTTGGGTTACGAACCGATTAGTACACGAATTTTTAAACTTACGAAGTGACGCCCTCATTCTGGGATACGAATTTCACTTGGAATACGAATGCGCGAATTTCCATCATGGGAGGCCGCCTGCTTTGTTTACATCGGACATCGGATGAGCGTGGATCTGCGAACGCATTTTTTTCGGCCAAAACTTAACGCCTGCTTTGTTTACATCGGACATCGATGAGCGTGGGATCTGCGAACGCATTTTTTCGGCCAAAACTTAACGAGGGTCACGTGACTTCTCCCACGCATCCCTTGACCCTTTTTAAACCATAACTCTTTCACTATCTCGCTGGCGGTAAGATTGAATGCATCTGTCCGTGATACACACTCAAATTTGCTTAGTGATTTTGCGCACGTGTTGTGTTTCCGTGATAGTGCTTATTACATTACTATTACAAATACTAAAGACAATGGCTCCCAAGATGACGAAGGCAAGCAGCAAGAAGGAAAGCATAAGAAAGAAGGAGATGATTACAGTCGAAATGAAGAAGGAAATTATCCAAATGCATGATAAAGGCGAGCGCATGAAAGACATTGCAGCATTCTTCAAGCGGTCGCAATCAAACGATCTGCACTATTTTGTTAACAGAAAAAAGGAAGAAATTAAAGCCAGTAAAGCATCAAAAGGTGTCACAGTATTGACGAAACAACGGCCTTATATTCTCGAACGATGTAGAAAATTTGCTCAAGGTTTGGATAAACGAGAAGCAGCTGGCAGGAGATTCCGTAAGTGAGAGCATCATTTGTGAAAAGGCTCGTAAGAGTGCAACAAATTTGTTTATCGATAAATGGGGTGGGTCATTTCTATAAAATTTTAAAGAACAGGCAAAAGCAAGCCTCCATAGAAAAATATTTTTTCAAAATTGTGAAAGACGACACGAGGTGTCGCGTAAGCCGTAAAATAGTGATCGTAGTGAACGGTGCTCTTAGAGAAAGAACCAGAAAGTCTTCCAGAAGTGTTCACGGAGGGAGATTCCCCAGCCTAACCCTCTCCTCCTCACCCTTCCCCTCCTCCCGTCTCCGTCAAGCCAGCAGCCACACTCGCCAAAGGTAAAGTTCAGGTTTTACTGTGCATGCATATTAAATCTAGTGTTTATATTTAATTTCATTCTTCAATTTTATAATTTTATGTAATTCCTACACGAATTTTCAACCTTAGTGAACAAAAATAAATGGAAAAATATGAATTGAAATGGTCATTCATGGTCGGATGGAACGCATTATTTGCTTTTGATAACATTCTTATGGGAAAATCCATTTAGGTTACAAATTTTTTAGGTTACGAAGCACGTTCTGGAACGGATTAAATTCGTAACCCAAGGTATTACTGTATATATTAATATATATATATATATATATATTATATATATAATATACTAATATATATATATATATATATATATATATATATATATATATTAAAATATATATATATATATATATATATATATATATATATATATATATATATATATATATATATATATATACTAATATTATATATATATATATATATCTATATATATATACTATATATATATATATACATATATATATATATATATATATTATATATATATATATATAGTATATATATATATATATATATATATATATATATATATATATATAATATATATATATATATATACTATATATATATATATATATATATCTATATATATATATTTTATATATATATATATATATATATATATATATATATATATATATATATATATATACAACAGGCAGTCCCCGGGTTACGACGGGTTGGCTTACAACGTTCCGAGGTTAAGGCGCTTCTCAATTATATTCATCAGACATTATTTCCAGGGTTACGACGCCTACAACACTCATCTGGCAGATGAAATATGACACCAAAATGCAAAATAATCAATATTTGAACATTTTCTTATGAAAAATGCCAATAAGAATGGAGTTTACAAAGTTTTCAATGCACCAAAAGCATTGAAAGTAAGGGTTTCTTACGATTTTTTATGATGTTCCCGGCTTACAACGATTTTCGGCTTACGACGCGTCTCAAGAACGGAACCCCCGTCGTAACCCGGGGACTGCCTGTATATATATGTGTATATATATGTGTGTATATATATATATATATATATATATATATATATATATATATATATATATATATATATATATGGTATATATATGTAGGATATATATGTAAGTATATATATATATATATATATATATATATATATATATATATATATATATATATATATATATATATATATGTTATATATATATATAGTATATATATATATATATATATATATATATATATATATATATATATATATATATATATATATACATATATCACATCCAGAAAGCCATAAATATAAAGGGAGAGGTGTCCAATCAGACGAGAGTCATGTACACGTGTTTTATTAAGAAACGTTTCATGTTGTCACCAACACATCATCAGTCTGCAATTGAAATTCACAATTAAAATATACTTAAAAATTACAATAAAAATTAAATAAACTTAAAAATTACAATTAAAATATACTCCGAACGTTAAAATAGAGAATGAGAAGAAAATTACCTATTCATAAAGAAAGAAAGAGCTCTCCCATTGGTTCCTGATGCTAATCACCGCCATGAGATCCTTCTCTCCTATTGGTCAGCATCCCTCCCATGATGCATCTACGTAGCGGTGTGCTTCTTCGCCCACTTCACGGCATCATCGGTATCGTACGCACCCAATATTCGTTCGTTCTATACGATTTCATTTATTAATGTAAATTCGTTAGTGATTTCTTCGTAGTATACTTTATCGTGCTGTGTGAGAACTTTACTACATACGTATACGTACTACATAACATAATTACGTACAGTATATACGTAGTCATGGGTCCAAAGAAAGTTGAAATTCACGGAAAGAAGAGGATGCTTTCTTTGGAGATGAAGATGGAGATAATTAAAAAGTATGAAGCTGGTATGCGATTGAGTGTGATCGCCAAGGAATACGGCCGAAATCCGTTGACAATAGGCACCATCCTTAAGCAGAAGGATGTCATCAAAGCAGCTACACCTTCCAAGGGTGTGACTATTTTGTCCAGCAAGAGGACCCACGTGCACAATGAAATGGAAAGACTTCTTCTTGTATGGATAAAAGATAAAGAAATCGCTGGCGATACGATAATGGGGACAGCAATCTCCCACAAGGCCAGCGCTATTTTCAGCGATTTGATTGCCCAGGCCGAGGACGACAGAGGAGAGGAACATCAACACCAACCCCAGATTTCAAGGCTTCTCATGGGTGGTTTGAAAAATTCCGTAAATGGACTGGCATTCATTCGGTGGTGCGTCATGGGGAGGCGG